>NC_133459.1:61217500-61315000 GCF_048565385.1 Saimiri boliviensis
GCTCTGTTTGCCATCATGAAGCTTGAATTTGTCTCCCTTTTCTTTTTGACCCTGGGTGGAGGGAAATAATTGAAATGCAAAGATCATTTTTTAAAGAGTTTTGGCTAACAATTATTTTTTAAATGTATTGCCTCTCCCAAATAGTGTTGCTTAAAAGGAGAAAATATGCTTGCTTTTTAAAGTTCATATTTACTCTTAATCCTCGATGTAGTGCTGATGCTAATAAAAGAAGCAGGACATTTAGAACACAGGCAATCGATTCGGGGAGGGCGTGGGGAAGGGAAGTAAAGGCCTATTTGACCCAGAAACTGGATAAGCCATAAAGTAAAACCTTAATTTTACATCATGCACAAATTTTTTAAAATTATAAGTTAAGTTCTGGGGTACATGTGCAGAATGTGCAGGTTTGGGTACACATGTGCCGTGGTGGTTTGCTGCGTCCATCCCCCCATCATAGACATTTGGTATTTCTCCTAATGTTAACCCTCCCCATCCTCCCACCACTTTTAAAATTTAAAATTTAAAGACTTTACAACCTTCTGCCAAACTCCACTGTGCCCCCTGAAGTGTGCAAAAGGCAACAACAGCTCACGTAGCCCGCTGAGTGGTAGCTGCCATTCTGATGGAAAAAAAGGTGTTGCCGGTGTTCAGAGCAATTAAAAGCGGTCAGAAATAGCACCAAAACAGCCTCGTGTTTGGTGCATAGTGATTTGAGGAGAATTCAGCATCGGCATTTCTATGATAGCACAAGTCTGTGGGTTGCTAAGTAGATTGCCCTGGTGGCACTCCATGTATTGCAGCTGCAAATATCAGGCTCAGTCGTGAGTGAGCAAGATCCAGATGTGTGAGAATCTGGGTGGTCCTAAGAGACTCCCCCGCATAGACCCACAGCCACATTGCAGCAGCTGGATGGGTAAAGCTGATGCTTTGGAACAGAGATTTCATGGTCCTGAGTCAGTGAAACTGTGTATTCTAAGTGGTTTTTGCTTCGTAGATTTATGAAAACGTCACAACCAATGCTATTTTTTAAAAGGCCAAAAAACTTTTTCTATTTAAAATTTTAATTTAAGTAACTAGATAAAAATAATATTTAACTTCGGGTTGTTTTAGTCCTTAGCCTATATATTTCAAATATAGGAATTAAAATTGAATTAGTAATTTTTGTTATTTAAGAAAAAAGCACTAAGATTGAATATTTTATATATATATATATATATATATATATATATATATATATATATTTTGTATTTTTGCCCTTCCAAATCCCAACCTTTACTCCATAAGTGCAAGAAGAGGTGGTGGGACAGAGCAAAGAATAACAGCTGCTGTTTATTGAGCACTTACTATGTGTGAGGCCCAGGGCTAAGTGCTTGGCCTACCTAAGTGAGTCATTTCATCCTCACATCCTTACTGAAGGTGGTTAACTGAGGAGAAAACTGAAGCTAGGAAGAGGCAAAGCCAAGGTCTGAAAATGAGACCGTCTGACTCCAAAAACCCAGAGTCGACTACCCTGTTTGGGAATAGCAGTAAGTACAAATTTATCAAAAGCATAGAAACTTTTGCTTCTTTTTGGCAAAATTATTTGTGAGAAAAAAAGGATAGGGGAAAAATTTAAACAATGCTGGTCATGTTCTTTTACTCTTTTAAAGTAGACTTTATTTTTTAGAACGGTTCTAGATTTACAGGAAAATCAAGAAAACAAAGTTTTCTTTACACTTTTGCTATGACGTTGAAGGTTCTGAATCTGTAGACTTTTTATGCAGAGCCTTTTTAGGTGAAGACTTTTCAAGGAATTGTATTAATTTTGTGGTCAATTTCATAACTAAGCGGGGACATTTTGTTGATAACTGGCACCATAATGTGGGGGAGAGGGTGTAGTTTATAGCTTCTTCTACTATTGATTTTTCTTATTAAGCTTTCCATTTCTGCCCTCGTTCTGATGATGTCTGTCAATCGAGAGTCAGGGATGACCAAGGGTGGAGATACCTTGGGATTTGGAGTCATAAGCCTTGGTTTAAAACCCCGGTTCTAGGCCGGGCGTGGTGGCTCAAGCCTGTAATCCCAGCACTTTGGGAGGCTGAGGCGGGTGGATCACGAGGTTAAGAGATCGAGACCATCCTGGTCAACATGGTGAAACCCTGTCTCTACTAAAAATACAAAAAATTAGCTGGGCATGGTGGCGTGTGCCTGTAATCCCAGCTACTCAGAAGGCTGAGGCAGGAGAATTGCCTGAACCCAGGAGGCAGAGGTTGCGGTGAGCCGAGATCCCACCATTGCACTCCAGCCTGGGTAACAAGAGTGAAACGTCGCCTCAAAACAAACAAACAAACAAACAAACAAACAAACAAAAAACCCAGTTCTGCCACTTAACTAGCTGGGCAAATTAACTTCCTTGTGAATCTCAGTTTCCTCCTCTGAAATGGGAATAATGAGAATCGACTGAGTTAGAAAAGGTTCCATTGTAAGCTGTAAAGGGCTAACCAAACGTTAGCTCTGATGATGACTGCTCTTTACACGAGATGAGGATCTAGGCTAATATAACTCATTTTATAAACCACAGTGTATATATTCCAACAAGCTGTGTCTCCAGAGAATAAACTAATGAAATTTAGTAAGGTCACGGGTGGAATTTTGGTTTTGGAATCTAGTAGACCAGACTTTGAATCTTGGCCCTCTCACTTAGCAGCTACATAACTTTGAACCTTGTCTGTGCCTTCTCTCTTTCTTTGATTCCTTAGATCTAAAATGAGATAACATCACCTAACTTACAGAGTTGTTTTGAGGATTAGATTAGATGTACGTGAATACAGTGCCATTCACAGGCTTATTAGAATTTCTTATGCAGCTTCAGACCCTCCCTGGGTCCCCTCCTGGGAATGCCCTTCACTTCCCAAAGCCCTTCTTTTTAAATATTCTTAACAGGGGCAAGTCCTTATCCTCTGAGGCCTTCACTTTTGAAAATGGAAGCTAAGTAGGATAAATAAAATGGGCGATTAAGCTAAGCAATATGGTTTTGGGTTACAGTGAAAGCATGTCAATGACTTTGTGCAATGGTTACCTTCCTTGTGACTTCTTGCTTAAAACTCACTCCCAAAGAGGAGATTAGAACTGGTTAGGATGATAATCTTTTGATTCTTGGAAAGCATGATTTAAAAAGAAAATTCTAAAAAGCTACGGGTTTTTTTTTTTTTTTTTTTTTTTTTTTGCATTTTATTTGCAGAGTGCCTTATAAATTGAGACTAGGGACCTCTTCTCTTTGTATGAAACACTCCCTCCCTGCTCCCCACCCCATACTCTGCTCAGAGAATTCCAACTCATACTTCAGGTTTCTGTTTTGGCATCACTGCCTCAGGCAGGACATGTGAGGTGGACAGACGGGTGAACCTCACTTTGATCCCTGTACTTTTTTTGTAACATTTACTGCCTTATAATCACTTACTAAATATATGCTTCCACAGCACACTCTAAGGCCCCATAACATGAACAATTCCAAGTAATTTAATCCTCAGAAACTTGTCTGTACCTCATATGGGCATGAGGTACATATCTTCAGGGCAAAAGAACTGCAGAAAGAATCTTAAACTATTTACAGTAATCATATTGGTGCTTATGAAATTATGAGATTGTTGGGTATATTTTGGGGAAATAAAACAGTAATTAAGAGTTATTGTAATTCTAGCATTTCTGGAGGTTTTGAAAACTGGGACTATCAGCGCGGGAGAAAGGAATAAAAATTTTGCTGCTTAAATATTAATGGGAAATCATAATTAATTTTATTTTTGGAATTTCAATTCTATCCAGTGAAAAGTCCTAGAAACAATGACCACAGAAACAACAAGGAACCCTAATACTACTAGATTGTGATGCTGAAATACCATCACTCACTAACAGGAACCAAGGCTCCTTAGAGAAATAACTGATTCTAAGTTAGGGACAAGGAATGTCTAAGGTGAGCTTGTCACAACTTTTTCTTTTTTTTTTTTGAGCTGGAGTCTCACTCTGTCTCCCAGACTGGAATGCAGTAGTGCAACCTTGGACCACTGCAATCTCCACCTCCTGGGTTCAAGCGATTCTCCTGCCTCAGCCTCCCGAATGGCTAGGATTACAGGCGCCCGCCACTATGCCCAGGTGATTTTGTATTTTTAGTAGAGACGGGGTTTTACCATGTTAGTCAGGCTGGTCTCGAACTCCTGATCTCAGGTGATCTGCCCGCCTCGGCCTCCCAAAGTGCTGGGATTACAGGTGTGAGCCACTGCGCCCAGCCGGAACTTCTATTAGGTGGCAAGGAGGTGATCAGAACCTACCGGGGTTTGGTGAAAAGCACTCAGGAGCCAATTTGAAGAGGCTCCTGGCTAAAGATGCGACAATTCACGCATCCATAAAGGTAATAACTGCAATTGATTAAAACCTATCAGATATGATTAAAAATCATAAATTTATAATGATAGTAAATGAAAAAGAAAGAGAGAGTAAAGGGAAGGGGAAAGAGGAAGGAGCAGCAAAAAGGAAGAGAGGGAGAAAGCAAGCAGTTGGTCACCATGAAAAGATGCCAGTGGACCAATACGCTGTCTGAAAACCGAAAATAAAGGGACGGAATCAAGCATTTGGCTTGCCTTTTCTATGTGAATTACACAACTAGATAACTGAATGGAAGATGATGGAAAGTTTCCTTTTGTAAACACATTCCAGCTAATAAAGACAGAAAGACAGAAGGAGAATATCACCATTTTGCAACCTCTAATGAATGAATGGATTTAGGCATTAATTAAACTACTAACATCATAAAAGAGAAACACTGATATTACGTCTCCTGATGAAATAACATACTTTGCCAAAAAGAAAAGGAAAATCAAACTGTGAAATAAACAGCAAATCCCTGTTTAGGCCTCACCTCAAAGGAGGAGTCTTTCCTTGTCACTCCGGGGGTAATCAAATACTACTTCCTCTATTCTGCTTTTACATCTTATCCATACATTAGCTTATTTTGCAGACATTCATTTATTTGATTATTGCATCATTTTTTTTTGTTTCTGTTCTTGTCCTCCTGCATTCTATAATCATATCCACTTGGCAACTAAATGATCATTTTCAAATGTAAGTCGGAGCCTGTTGCTCCTCCGAGTAAAACCTGCCAGTGGCTTCTCATTAACTCTTGAATCAAATCAGAGGTCTTTACTGTGACCAACAGATCTAGAGACTCCGGTCCAAATTATTCACCTTTTACTCTCTCTCTAGTTGCTTTGCTTAGCCACACAGACCTGTCAACACAGGGAGCACACTGCCATCTCAGCACCTTGCATAGAACACTGCTCCAGCAATATCTGCACAGCTTGCTCCATGACTACCTCAAAGTCTCTGTCCAGACAGGCTTTCGTTGACTATCGTGTATCAAAAGCAACCTTGGCACTCTCTATTCCCTTTAACCAATTGGTTACTTTTTGGATTACTTCTCATCATGACTATATCTTATATTCATATTTGTTTATTATCTCTCTCCCATTAGATGGAAGCTCTAGAAGCAGGCAGAGACTTTGTTTATTTCATTCATTTTTGTTTCTCTGGTGCCTAGAACGGTACCTTGTATACAATATGTGCTAAAAAAAATACTTGTGGAATGAATGAATGGGCGCATTCATGAGTTGCTGTGTCACAATATATTGCATGAGACATGAGTCTCCCATAAGAGTTTGTTGAGGGCAAGGAACATTCTTTTTTAACTTTTAAGTTACGGGGTACATGTGCAGCTTTGTTACCTAGGTAAATTGTGTCCTGAGGGTTTGTTGTACAGATTATTTTCATCACCTGGGTATTAAGCCTAGTACCCATTAGTTATTTTTCACAATCCCCTTTCTCTCCTCCCACCTGCCACCCTCCAAGAGGCCCCAGTGTGTGTTGTTCCCCTCTATGTGTCCATGAGATCTCGTCCTTTAGCTCCCACTTATAAGTGAGAACATGTGGTATTTGGATTTCTGTTCCTGGATCAGTTTGCTAATGAAAATGGCCTCCAGCTCCATCTATCTTCCCAGGAAAAAACATGATCCTATTCTTTTTGATGGCTGCATAGTATTCCATGGTGTTATGTACCCCATTTTCTTTATCTAGTTTTTCATTGGTGGGCATTTAGGTAGATTCCATGTCTTTGCTATTGTGAATAGTGCTGCAATGAACATACATGTGTGTGTGTCTTTTTAACAGAATGAGTTACATTCCTCTGGGTATATGTGCAGTACTGGGATTACTGGATTCAATAGTAGTTCTGTCTTTAGGTTTTTGAGGAATTGCCACACTGAAGGAGCATTTTTTTTTTTTTTTTTTTTTTTTGAGACGGAGTTTCGCTGTTTTTACCCAGGCTGGAGTGCAATGGCACAATCTTGGCTCACTGCAACCTCCGCCTCCTGGGTTCAAGCAATTCTCCTGCCTCAGCCTCCCGAGTAGCTGGGACTACAGGCATGCACCACCATGCCCGGCTAATTTTTGTATTTTTAGTAGAGATGGTGTTTCACCTTGCTGACCAAGATGGTCTCGATCTCTTGACCTCGTGATCCATCCGCCTAGGCCTCCCAAAGTGCTGGGATTATAGGCGTGAGCCACCGCGCCCGGCCAGGAGCATGTTTTATTTAGCTTTTCAATGCAGCATCTTACATGATGACTGGCACTTGGCAGGGCCTCAATAAATGCTTTTTGTACTATTAAACATTTTTGCCTAATGATTTTTATACCTCTAGCTATATTTCTAAAATATTAGGATATTTGAATTGAGTATGTGCTAGTGTGTTAGAGGTATCACTGGATTCCTAAGTTATATTTCTGTGAGGAAAAAGTATTGAAATAAAAATAAAAGTCCCATAAGAAATAAAATAATCTCATCATGAAAAAAATAGAATGAGTTCTAAAGACCAATAAAGGTACAGAAATAAAACATATCGGTCATTGGTCAGACATGGATGGAGGACACTGAGTGAATGTTGGAACGTCTCGTAATCACACTTACTGTAGATCCAGATATGAAGATCTCTGTGAATGAAGATCTCTTAGTCAAAGTGTCCGCAGGATGTGGATGAGGGAAATAGATCTACAGTCATACTCTCTGGAAACCACTAGGTGGTGCTGTCAAAGATAATGGTTTTTATTTGCGGATGCGGGAGGCAGGAAATATCTTGCTTTTAAAGTGTATTAGTTCTATTTTTTATTACAACAACATTGCATAGTTACTGTAGAACATTTAGCAAGTACAGATAAGGAAGATGAAGAAACATTCATCCAGAATGTTTCCAGAAAGTTCTGAGGAGTGAATAGCAGTATGTATACTCTAATAAACAGGTAACAACAATAATAATAATGGCTTACATTTTAAGTGCTTATTGCCTCAGATACCATACCCATGCTTTCTACTTACCAGCCACCCAGTCTTTGTAGGGAATTTATTTCTATACAGTCATAAATGAGACAAGGATATAGTTACATAGTTCTATATATTGATAGGTATATTGGTTTTTGTTTGATAACTCAACATATAGTAGATGATCAACAACTCTTAGTTGAACAAATTCTTGATAACTTAATTATATAATTCATGAAAAGCATCTAGCCCGTATGGTCCTTCAAAAAATAGTAGCTATGTATTGCTACATGATTAATGTTAATTAGTTTATAAAACAAGCTTGAAAATTTTTTTTGTTGTTGCAGTTGCCTTAAAAGAGCTAAGCTTAATTGGTTGAGTAACCCAGTAACAATAAGAAGTCTAAACTCAGCTTCTCAATGGACATTTTTGCCCCTTTATCCTTCTGCACTCGGTCTATAGGTTGCTTTGGGCTCAAGGAGTTGTGTCCCAGACTGGTAGAGGTCTGAAAAGTAAAGCCAGCATGGAATCACAGACTTTCTTAGTGACTCTGCTATCCAGGGACACACTGTTAGTGGGGCTTATAGAAACAAAAGTGGGGCTGGGTGTGCCAGCTCATGCCTGTAATCCCAGCACTTTGGGAGGCTAAGATGGGTGAATCACTTGAGCTTAGGGGTTCGAGACCAGCCTGGGCAGCATGTCAAAACTCGTCTTTATAAAAAATACAAAAATTAGCTGGGTATAGTAGTGTACACCTGTAGTCCCAGCTACCTGGAGGCTGAGGAGGAGGATCACCTGAGCTGGGGAAGGTAGAGGCGGCAGTGAGGCTCAATGATGTCACTGCACTCCAGCCCGGACCCTGTTTCAAAAAAAAAAAAAAAAAGAAACGAAAAGAAAGAAAACCGGGCGGTGGGGCTGGTTCAGGGCAGCTGTGCCTACAGAATTTATTGGGATCGCTAAATGATTAGCAGGGTGTATTTTCCTTTTGCCTGTATCTCCATTTCACTTTCTTGACCGCTTCAGTTTTTCGATGTCATCTGAGGTCTTTTAAGTTTAACTTAATAAATACTTTTGAGTTACTATGAGCAAGGTACTATGTTAGGTGTGTGGTGAGAGAAGGGATAGAGAGATAATGATGTGTCTGCCTTTAAAAGCTTTCAGACTAGTAGGGAGGATAAGAGAAGTACCGATCTCCAAGATCAGGAGTAAGCACTTCCACGTCTTCTGACTTCCAATCAGTAAAATAGAGAGTTTCTCAGTGTGCGATAAGTAGCCATCTGCATCAATTTCACCTGGAGTGCTTGTTAGCCTCTCAGATCCATCGGATCAGAATTTCCTGGTAGGAGAGGTGGAAGTCTTTGGAATCTACATACAGTAAGCACCACAAGTGCTTTTTATACTCACCTAAGTTTGAAAACTACTGCTGTTGCTTCCCAAGGTGATTGCAGACAATAATGGAGATTGAAAGGAGGAAAGAGTGTGTGTTTAACGTGCTTGCTACACGAAACGCTACTAATCACCTTACATCTTTTGACTCCTCTTAGGTGTGCCAAGAGAAACTATTATCATGATTTTCCTGTTTTAAAGATGAGGAAATTGAGGCCCAGAGAGGTTAAGTCGCTTGCTCAAGATCACACATAGAAAGTGGCGGAGGGAAGATTTGAATCCATGTGGTCCGATTCCAGTCTATGCTTGTAACCACTAAGCTCACTGCCTCTCGTAGACGGTGGCTTTCAGAAAAGACTAACAAAGACTTGGAAAGGTGCAGGATTCCCAAGTGAAGAACATGGGCAAAATGATTGATTTTGAAATGTAATAACCATAAGGATCTATTGGTTCTCATTAGTCTCTTTGCAATAGATTATACGGTATTGTTTTTATTCTTCCAAAGTCACATGAGTAGTTTTTAAAAAGGACAATCTACTGAACACCTTCTCTGTATAATGCTGTTGAAAGGCATTATGTAATCCTTGTGACAACTCTGATGTAGTATTTGTCTCAATTTAGAGATTCAGAAAGTATTCTCAGAGAGTGCAAGTGACTTTTTCCAAGTATACACAGCTATTAAATGGTAGAATGAGGTCTGTTTCTATTCAACATCTGTTGCAGCAGTGATGTATTCAGCTGTAAGACATCTCAATGCAAAATGACTTGAACAATTCATGTCAGCAAATCCTGAGGCAGGATGGATTTCAGAGTTGGTTAATTCAGAGGCTAAGTTATGTCACCAGGATCTTAAGGTCTACTCAACTTTGGTATTTGCCCAACTTTGAGCAATTTATGGATTGAATTGTGTCCCCCAGTTAGAAACGTGGAATCCTAACCCCCCAGTATCTTAGAATGTGACCTTATTTGGAAATAGAAACATTATAAAGGTAATGAGGTTAAAATTAGGTCTTCGGGTGTGCCCTAATATAATATGACGGGTGTTCTTACAAAAAGGGGAAACTTAGGCACAGAGACAGAAAAATAGAGGGGAAATGATGGAATACACACAGCGAGAAGACAGCCATGTGACTGGAGTGATGTATTTTATAAGCCGAGGAACCCAGATGCTGAAAGAACAGGGAAAGATTCTCCTCTAGAGCCATTAGAGAGGAAGACCCTGCTGACCCCTTGATTTTAGACTTCTACCTTTCAGAGCTGTGAGTTTCTGTGGTTTTTTTTTTTTTTTTTTTGAGACGGAGTTTCGCTCTTGTTACCCAGGCTGGCGTGCAATGGCGCAATCTCGGCTCACTGCAACCTTCACCTCCTGGGCTCAGGCAAATTCTCCTGCCTCAGCCTCCTGAGTAGCTGGGATTACAGGCACGCACCACCGTGCCCAGCTAATTTTTTGTATTTTTAGTAGAGACGGGGTTTCACCATGTTGACCAGGATGGTCTCGATCTCTCGACCTCGTGATCCACCCGCCTCGGCCTCCCAAAGTGCTGGGATTACAGGCTTGAGCCACCGTGCCCGGCTAAGTTTCTGTTGTTTTAAGTCTCTCAGTTATTTTGTTACGGCAGTCCTAGGAAACTAAAACTGTTGCGTTCTGCCATCATTGGTATTGGTTTCGTCCTATGCTGGTGGTAGGATGGTTACTTCACTTTCAGAGGTCACACCCAGATATCAAAATGCCCAGCTTCTTTGGTTGGCCAGAATACGCCTCTCTGCAGGGGCACCAGCCAACTTCCTCTGCTACTTCACTGGTCAGAGTCCCATGCCTTTCCTCAAACTTAGTAATGACAAAGGGAATGGAATCTAAAAGTAGATTGCTCTTTTTAAAAACTACCCATGTGACTTTGGAAGAATAAAAACAATACCATATAATCTATTGTAAAGAGACTAATGAGAACCTATAGATCCTTATGGTTATTACATTTCAAAATCAATCATTTTGCCCATGTTCTTCACTTGGGAATCCTGCACCTTTCCATAGGCAAAGGGTTGCCTATGACCAGTCAGACCCAGCTGGTGTGGACTGGACTGTCTTCCCCCGCAATCTGTATGTTGCAGCCCTAGCCCTCAATATGACTGTGTTTAGAGAGAGGAATTTTAAGAGGTAATTGAGGTTAAATGAGATCATAAGGGTGGAGTTCTAATTCAAGGGATTGGTGGCCTTATGGGAACAGAAATCTCTCTCTCTTTCTTCTCTCAGCTCTCTCTCTGTGTACATGAACTGAGAAAAGACCATGCGAGCACACAGCCATCTGAAAGCCAGAAAGAGAGCCCTCACCAGAAACGGACCCACCAGTCCCTTGTTCTTGGACTTTCAGTCTCCAAAACTGTAAGAAAATAAGTTCTCGTTGTTTAAACCACTCGATCTATGATATTTGTTATGGCAGCCTAAGCTCACTAATGCACCGCTCTTATCAATGAAGGGGTCAGCTTCCCCTGAGATGGATGGCTGTGTATGAAAATGGGTTGAACAAAATCAAGTTGTAGCATGAAAGAAGATAGGGAGAAGGAATGCTGGGTAGGCCACCAACAGTTTCCACTATATTCTAAATTCTATTCATCATGCCATAGCTTTCTTTCCTTTTTTTTTTCTTTTTTCTTTTCTTTTCTTTCCTTTCCTTTCCCCTTTCCTTTCTCCTCCCCTCCTCACCCCTCCCTTCCCCTCCCCTCCCTTCCCCTCCCCTCTCCTTCCCTCCCCTCCCTTCCCCTCCCCTCTCCTTCCCTCCCCTTCCCTCCCTTCCCCTCCTCTCCCTTCCCCTCCCTTTCCTCCCCCTTCTTTTTCTTTTCTCATTTTTGAGACAGAGTTTCACTCTGTCCCCTAGGCTGGAGTGCAGTAGCATGATCTCAGCCCACTGCAACCTCTGCTTCCCGGGTTCAAGCAATTCTCGTGTCTCAGCCTCCTAAGTAGCTGGGATTTTATGGCATGTGCCACCACGCCTGGCTAATTTTTTGTATTTTTAGTAGAGATGGGGTTTTGCCATGTTAGCCAGGCTGGTCTTGAACTCCTGGCCTCAAGTGAGCTGCCCGCCTTGGCCTCCCAAGGTGTTAGGATTATAGGCGTGAGCCGCCGCACCTGGCCCACAGCTACCTGTTCTTTGCCCCAGTTTCTCTTCATAGGATGAGAATGATTGCTTTTGTCTTACTTGATGATGAGAGATGTGAACTTAGATTTATAAGTTAATTTGATTTAAATAAATGCTGTTCATGATAGAACCTGGAGCTCAAGGCTTGACTCGATGCCCCAAACCCCTTAGCCTCTCACATGTCAAGCAGAATGCACCATCTGCAGCCCTTGACTCTCAGCGTCCAGTTTTTGTGACCGTCCTGTTGAGCAGAAGGGCTACGGAGAGGGTTCACGGTTTCTTTTGGACCTAGGATTTCAGGAGTAATTAGGAGGATGCCTCCATCTCCACCCCTCATGAGGAGCTCCTGACTTCTGCTTCACCGTGAGAAAGTCAGATATATGGCTGCCTGTGGCTCTCACTCGGGCCTTGCAATCGTTTCTGTCTTTTAAAGCAGATACGGTTCTTCAGTGCACATATAGGGATGTGAAATCCATTAAAGGGTCCTGAATATGTTGGGGAAAAGTATGACAGGATAAGTATGATGTAATTTAAGTATTTTGGCACAGCAAATGGAAAGAAATTACATTTCCTATTATCTTCCAACAGTTATTGAAAATGAAATGAAATATATTCTATACTCCCCCCAAAAGTCAAGGGTTTTTTTTCCCCTTAGATGCAATTTTTCCCGCAGTTTGTTCATTTGGTATGCATTCCCCTCCTTTCACGACATGGAGGCATTCTGTTATGAAACATTCAATGAAAAAAAATGAACAAAAAAAGTATACTACTTCTTTAAAATATATTGCAAGAATACTCATTTTCAGCTTTTTATTGCAGCACTAGCTGGTATTCTTGCATGCAGTTTTGTAATTTATTCTGAACATTCTACTTAAACCTTTTTTCAATAGCATGATTTTATTAGAGTCAGCTCACTGGACTTTCCCAAAAAGGTATTTAAGATCAAATAAAACCAGTGCTTGGAAAAATATCATTACAATATGGAAGCAGTTACGAAAACATTAGTACTGCAAAGTTTTATTTCAAATGGCTGAGCTTGCTGTACCCCGGGTTATGGTACTTCTACTTCTACAGGCACACTTACTGGGGAAATGGGAAAAACTGTCATCTTAGCAGTTTTTGCACATGTTAGGGGGCAGTGCGGGGAGAAGAAAAGGGTACGAAAATTTAAAGCGAGGCAGCAACATTTTTAGATGCTGGCATCCCTAGGAAAAATCAATTGTCCTCCATCCCGAACCCCGCCTTCCCATCCCACACTTCCTAACCACCGTCTGCGTGTCAGTTTTCCCAGTGGATATGATAGGAACCTGCAAGTTAGCCTTTACCCGGAGACACAGTGCTGTCCTTTCTAAAATATGGACGGTATCTTTTGAAATATGAGTGGATTGATTATCGAATTAAATGTGTCAAGTCTATTATATTCCTTTTGGGGTTTTGTTCCATACCTAATAAACTCTTGTCAACATGGTGTCTTATTGGTCAACTGATGTCTTTTAGCACCTCTTTCTGGACAGGCACAGAGAAAGTTCCCATCTGAAGGCTTAGCCTGGACCCACCTTCAGCAGAGTAGGGGAGCTTTATAGACCAGCTGGTGAGTCCCCACGCTCCAGTGCAGTTCCCCGAGGCCACTCCACACTCACCTCAACTAGGCCAAGGAGCAAACCAGCTCCCTCCTCTCACTCAACTTCATAACTGAGCACCAAGCACAAATATTTTTTCGCGTTCGCTTGCGAATGCCTCTCTCCCTTTCCTGGTAACTGACAGCCAGTGTGGCTGGAACGCAGTCTCAAGTCAGGGAGAGTCAGCCATGTCCACCGCTGCAATTTGATGGGCTTTAGGAGGTGGCTTTCAATTAAAATCTGACGCTTATGAGGAAAAACAGTGTCATTTGCCCCAGTATACAAATTGCTCCTGGATCAGATGTTTACATTTTAAAGGAAGTAATCTACTCTTGGTTTTGCAGCCCAAAAGGTATGCTTAGTAAAGATGAAAGAAATTCGCATTTTTAGGCATTGATATTTTCCCGTAGGTGATTACTAATCAACACGCAATTCTCTTACCCGATATTTCTTGCAGCCCTTTTCCTGGAAGCATCAAATCCATGGCAAAACACCCACATCCCTTAAGTTTGCAGATTAGGTGGTTTCTGTGTGGACTTTCAAATGCGATTTTTAAATTGCGAGTTACTATTCGTATTACTTTTCTAAGGAGAAATATGCTTAAAAAGTAAAGTCTTTATTGCTTCTTAAAAGGCCTAGCACTCTGTGATAAATTCTCGTATTTTGACTGTTAATATGTTTGAATGAAAATTATTTATACATTTGGGTGAGGTTGAGTGGTTTTCATTTGATTGCTGCCTCTGGAAATGAAAGCAGAGTAGCAGGAAATTTACATGTCATGCTGTGATGTATATCCAGATTATGAGATGATTGTGCGGCAGACGAACCCCAAGTAAAATCATTCCCATCAAACTGTGACAACTGCAATTCCTGACAAGGCCTCTTAGTTTTGGGGGCTATTATCATTGTACAAGACTATAATCTATTGACAGCAGGGCTGTTTAATACATTTAAAGGCAGACAGTGGAAGAAATCTTAACTGTTTTCATTCGCCACTGCACAAGGGTGCAGATCAAAAGTGAATTATATTTAAAAATATGCATGTATGATGATAAGATGCATGACATTCATCAACCTGTTTAGTCATGGTTAGGCTGAGGTGGGGAAGAGCCAATATTACTGCCATATGTGGTCTGAAATAGAGACGTGAGACTCGAAATTATATCATTGCCCAGTCAGAGCAAGCAAATGGGGAAGACATTCTTTTTTAATCCCTGCTCTCTACCTGTCTACGCGTCAAGCACCATCCACGTCTGTAGCAGTGACTCTGGCTCACCCAGGGTAGGTGGAAGCCCTATGTATCTTTGCCCTCCTTTTTTGTCATGTGCCTGTGTATATGACATGCAAGCATCATGCCAGTACTATGAGTGTTACGGAGATGACTAAATCATGACCATTCTAGAGGCTTCTAGTTGGATAGAGACTGGTATGTGTGCTTACATAAGCTAAGGCTGTAGGGCCTGGGGGAAAGTCTCAGAAGGGACTGAGCATGGAATTATTCAGCCTCAAGGGCCCACATTACTCTATTGGCCTGTGGCTGGAGAGGGGCTGCTTTTGTATCCTATTGCACAGGTGTGCAGGTGGCAGTGAGGGCTGTTTCTGATTTCAGACTACAAAAGCTCATGCAGTGGGGTGGTGATATTAGTGTCCAGGGCCAAAGGACTTAGCATGGTCCCTTTTTATGGCAAAACCCTGGCATGATTGTGAGAAGCAGTATGGTTTTCTATGCGATAGGCCTGAAAGTAAACCACAGCGAGGATTTTGAATTCCCATGTTCATTATGACTCTGCAAACCACAGCACAGAAATCAGTCATTTATGAAAACAAAAGATGTTCAAAGGCAGTTAAAAAAAATGAAATCAAGAGGACTGATGAATTAATGGCATTTTTCCTGAAGGAATTAGCTAATCAGCTAATATTCAGTTCCTAGGACTGAAACGACTGAATGAAGACTCAGAAGGGAGAAAAAGTGGGTGGAAAAGGGTTAAAATGTCCAAATCTCAGCTCAGCTGCCAAAAACTCCTTCTGGGTCTTCTGTCCTTCTCCACTGCTTTAGGAAAGAAAATGCTTAAATAAGCCACACCCATCTATCCTTCCCTTAAACCCTGAACTATTAAAGTGAATGCAAAATTATTTTTAGTGCCCATTCCAAAGGTTAATCATGACAAGAGGCTCTTATCCTTTGAAAGGTTTTATAAGACTGTCCTGAGAGAAGCAAGGATAGGTCCCCTAAAGGGCATAAAACACTGATGAGTCTAGGTCCCATTTGAAGTTGCCAGGCCAGGACTAAAGGATTAGTGGAAGGCAAATCCTTCAGAGGCTGGCCCACGCCCGTTTCATGACCTCTTAGGGGTTGGTCGTGGCCACTTGAGAAGGGACTAATTTGCTCAATAAGAAGAAGAGTGTGGCTGGGCTCAGTGGCTCACACCTGTGATCCCAGCACTTTGAGAGGCTGAGACAGGAGCATTGCTTGAGGCCAGGAGTTTGAGACCAGCCTGGGCAACACAGTGATACAAAAATTAGCCAGTCGTGGTGCTGCGCAACTATAGACCTAGCTACTTGGGAGGCTGAGATGGGAGGATCAGTTGAGACCTGGAATCTGAGGCTGCAGTGAGCTAAGATTGTGCCACTGCACTCTAGGCTGGGTGATAGAGTAAAGCCTTGCCTCAAAAAAATAAAGGAAAAAAAAAGGGAGTGAGCCAAAGGAAGTCATCCACGTCTCCGTGTCCAAGGACAGTGCCGTCATCAGATGTGACAGGACAAGGTCACATATCTGAATGTTAAGATGGGGCCTCTCTTGCGAGTAATAGACATTAGTTCCCGGCAGCACAGATGCTCACTAACTGGTTACGGTGTGTCAGGACTGTACTGGGTCTTGACGTCTTCCCTTATTTCAAAGGATTTGCAACACATACTGTGGTAGGTAAAAAATGGGACAGGGTAATTTGAGAAGGACTTTTTGTTTTCGTTACTGCAGTGTCTAAAGTACCCGGCATGGTAATTGGTGCAGAGTAAGCACAGAATCCTTTGTTTTAATAAACATTTTATTTAAGAAGAATTTTAGATAATGGCAAAGATAGTACCGAATTCTTATGTACCTCGCACCCAGTTTCCCCTATTTTTTTTTTTGAGACCCCCCCCAGGCTAGAGTGCAGTGGTGTGATTATAGCTCACTGCAGCCCTGACCTCCTAGGCTCAAGCAATCCAGTCACCTGAGCCTCCTGAATAGCTGGGACCATAGGCATGTGCCACCACGCCAGGCTAATTTTTTCATTTTTTGTAGCGATGGGTCTTACTATGTTGCTGAGGCTGGTTTCAAACTCCTGAATTCAAGTGATCCTCCTGCCTCGGCTTCCCAAAGTGCTAGGATTACAGGCATGAGCTACTGCACCTGGCCCAGTTTCCCCATTATTAACATCTTATATAAACATAGTGCATTTGTTACAATTAATAAGCCAATATCAACACATTATTTTTAACTAATGTTCATACTTTGTTCGGGTTTTCTTAGATTTTTATAATTTCTATTTTTTGTTCCAGGATTCCATCCAGGACACCATATCACATTTAGCTGTCCTACAACCTTAGTCTCCTCTTGACTGTGACAGTTTTTCAGACCTCCCTGTTTTTTTTTTTTTTTTTTTTTTATGAACTTGACAGTTTTGAGAATTACTAATTAAGTGTTTTGCAGAATGTCCTGCATTTGAGATTTGTGTGATATATTTCTCATGAATAGACAGAAGTTATAGGTTTTGGGGAGGAAGACCATAGAGGTAATGTGCCATTCTTATCTCATCACAAGTCAAAGATACAAACTTTCTTTTTTTTGAGATGGAGTTTTGCTCTTATTTCCCAGGCTGGAGTGCAATGGCGTGATCTTGGCTCACTGCAACCTCTGCCTCTTGTGTTCAAACAATTCTCCTGCCTCAGCCTTCCAAGTAGCTGGGACTACAGGCGTGTGCCACTATGCCCAGCTAATTTTTGTATTTTTAGTAGAGACAGGGTTTCACCATGTTGTCCAGGATGGTCTTGATCTCTTGACCTTGTGATCTACCTGCTTCGGCCTCCCAAAGTGCTGGGATTATAGGCGTGAGCCACTGAGCCCAGCCACATACTTTCAAGATGATGATCACTGTTGATGTTGACCTTGATTACCTGGCCGAGGTGGTGCTGGGCATGTTTCTCTACCCGCCAGGCCCCTGCACGCTGTACTCTTCGGAATGAAGTCACTATACATAGCCCATACTGAAGGACACAGTTAACCCAAGTTGGGCTAACCTAATCAGATTCAGTCTTCCTGGAATTCAGAACTGGGATGTAGAGATGCTAGTCAGTCTCTTGGGTTGCTTGAACTTGGGTAACAAGGGGTGGAGTGGCCGTCTCTGGCCTCGTTCATGGAGAAGCAACAAAAGCTGATCTAAATAGAGAGCGAAGTGAACACAACACAGAGAACCAAGACAAAGGAGGACAGCCAGAGAGAGGGAAGGGGGAGGGAGAGACTCTGCCTTGTTGCTGGAGCTTTCTGGAACTAAGTTTCAGTCCCTTGGGAGACCCACTTTTGAGATATCAGCCTATGCCTATAATAACCTCCGTACCCCATTTTTCCCCTTTAAACTAATTTGCATAAATTTTGGAAACACAGTTATTGTTACCTAAGATATTTTGGGATATTTCAACTTTATTTATTTACAGACAAAGTCTCACTCTGTCGCTTGGACTGGAGTGCAGTGGCACAATCTTGGCTCACTGCAACCTCCGCCTCCCGGGTTCCAGTGATTCTCCTGCCTTAGCCTCCCGGGTAGCTGGGAGTACAGGCATACACCACCATGTCCGGCTAATTTTTTTGTATTTTTAGTAGAGACTGACTTTCACCATATTGGCCAGGCTGGTCTCAAACTCCTGACCTCAGGTGATCTGCCCACCTCGGCTGCCCAAAGTGCTAGGATTATAGGTGTGACCCACCGTGCCTGGCCTTAACTTTTATTTTAAGTTCAGGGGCCCTTGTGCAGGTTCGTTATATAGGTAAATCTGTGTCATGGGGGTTTGTTGTACAGATTACTTCATTCCCAGGTATTAAGCCTAGTACCTATTAGTTATTTTTCCTGAGCCTCTCCCTGCTCCCACTCTCCACCCTCAGGTAGACTGCAGTGTATGTTGTTTCCTTCTTTCTATCCATGTGTTCTCATCACTTACCTCTCACTTGTAAGTGAGAACATGCAGTGTTTGGTTTTTCCATTCCCGGGTTAGTTTGCTAAGGGTAATGACCTCCAGCTCCATCCATGTTCCTGCAAAGGACATGCTCTTATTCTTTTTATGGCTGCATAGTATTCCACGATGTACATGTACCAAGTTTTCTTAGTCTTCCACCGATGGACATTTAGGTGGATTCCATGTCTTTGCTATTGTGAGTAGTGCTGCAGTGAATGTTTGCAGGCATGCATCTTTATGATAGAATGATTTATATTCCTTTGGCTATATACCCAGTCATGGGATTGCTGGGTCAAATGGTAGTCCTGTTTTTAGCTATTTGAGGAACTGCCACACTGCTTCCCACAATGATTGAACTAATTTACACTCCCACCAATAGGGTATAAGTGTCCGTTTTTCTCTGCAACCTCACCAGCATCTGTTATTTGACTTTTTAATAGTAGCCATTCTGACTGGTGTGAGATGGTATCTCATTGTGGTTTTGATTTGCATTGCTTTAATGATCAGTGATATTGAACTTATTTTCAGATGCTCGTTGGTTACATGATGTCTTCTTTTGAAAAGTGTCTGTTCATGTCCTTTGCCCACTTTTTTTTTTTTTTTTTTTTTTTGAGACGGAGTCTTGCTCTTGTTGTCCAGGCTGGAGTGCAATGGCATGATCTCGGCTCACTGCAACCTCCACCTCCTGGGTTCAAGCAATTCTCCTGCCTCAACCTCCTGAGTAGCTGGGATTACAGGCACGCACCACCATGCCCAGCTAATTTTTTTTTGTATTTTTAGTAGAGACGGGGTTTCACCATGTTGACCAGGATGGTCTCAATCTCTTGACCTCGTGATCCACCCGCCTCGGCCTCCCAAAGTGCTGGGATTACAGGCGTGAGCCACCGCGCCCGGCTTTTGCCCACTTTTTAATGGTGTTGTTTGTTTTGGGTAGCTTTTTAAACCACTGTTGAAAAGGAGGCCTGGCAGGCTTTTCCGTAGCCTATGAGCCAGGCGTGTGGAGGTGCTGGGGAGCCAAGGAGGACCTGGTCTCCTGTTGGAGGGTGTGAGCCTTGGGAGCCAAGTTTCCCCTTACCAGCTTTGTGACCTTATGGAAGTTCTTTAGGCCTTGGCTTTCTCACTTGTGAAATAGATGTAATACCACTCCACAGGGCTGTGTGCCCATGAAGGGACAGAATGTGTGTAATCCTCAGAAGAGGGACCAGCATTGGCTCTCATGCACATTTGGGATGCTCCCCATTTTCTCTCACAAGTGGCCCCCTCTACAAAGCAGCACTGGCTCACTTGGGCGGAAGGTCATGTTCTCCACTGTAGATAATTATTTGTTGACTTGTTTCTCTCTCACACTGCAGCACAATTTCATTCTTGATAGCCGGCATATTTACTATCCAGGACTGCTACACAGAAGGTGCCTGCATGTTGGATGAATGAATAAGCACACACGTTTCTTATTCAATTCAACTGTTTGTTAGGGTCTTCCTATCATGTTTAAAGGATGGGGTGAATCACCAGATTACAGGTGAACATGTAAATCATAGTGAATAGCACCTGAGGGTCTGCAGCACTCTCTCAACCCGAGCTCACAGCCCGTGTGCAAAGTAGAAAGGCAGAATTTTTATCTCCATCCCTCCCAAACATGGAATTTGGCTATTGGAAATTAAGTGAGTTGCTTACAGTCATAAAGAAACAGGCAGAGAGGGGATAAACGCAGAGACCTTTGGAGGTCGAGTTTAGTGCTCTTTCCACATTGGAGGCGCTGGCGTGAGGGACTTGTCTGCAAAGGATTCCTTTAGCTTAGGAGGGTCAAGGGGCAAATGGCAGTTGCTACCATGAAGAGGGAGGAGGAGAAGAGGGAGGCTTCCTTGCTGTGAGGGGCCCATCAAAATTATGGCTTGAAGCTTATTTTTACAGTGCAGTAGCGTCCCCCGTCTCAGCTGAGCAGGATCCTGTGAAACACAAGTTTAGCTCAGCAGAATTCATCATCACCAGCTGAGACTTAAAAATGTGTCTGAGCTCTGTACGTATCGAACATACAAAGAGTATGAATATCAAGTTATTCGGCTGTGAAATAATATCAACAAAGTTAGTTATGTTTAATTTAACTGTTGAATGGAGGTTTAGCAATTTGGGACTGAAACCTCGATGAGGAATGGAGAATGGGCAAATCAAACACGAAATTCCCTTCTCCTAATAGCCCAGGCTCTGCCGAGAGGAAAAAGCTGATCTGTGCTTTCTCACCTCCGCCTGTCATCATTAAATACCAAGCAGCACCTGGTCTGAGCCTTTCTATTTTTCTTAATCTCCTCTGGGGGAGAACAAATTGCAAACAGTATCAGGTCCCAAAGTCCCAGGAGAAGCCCTTTGAAAGCCAGAAAGAGTAAAGATCTATACTCATGCCTTTTCTTAACTATTTCACCCAAAGGACAGTTTAAATAATCTTATCTGTATATAGGACGTGATATAAACTGTGGGTTAGGAAGGAGAAAGTAGCATGCACAGGGTTGTATCTCATCATTGAGAAGTATTATCTGTCTTCTGTTGTTTGTGATGTTTAATGACAAAATCCTCCCTTCTTTCCCTTTCCCTTCCCTTCCCTTCCTTTCTCTTCCCTCCCTCCCCTCCCCTCCCCTCCCTTCCCTTTCCTTCCCCTCCCCTCCCCTCCCCTCCCTTTCCCTCCCCTTTCTTCCCCTTTTTTTACCTCCCCTCCCCTCCCTTCCCCTAGCTTCCCCTCCCCTCCTCTCCCCTTCCCTTCCCTCCCCTCCCCTCCCCTGCCCTTCTCTTCTCATTTCTGATGAAATAGTTCCGTAATTGTCAATGAATGAAAATCAACAAAGACACTATTGGCATTTGGGGATGGGCAGGTCTTTATTGCACGGATTTCCTGCTCATTGGATAATGTCCATTAGTCTTGGCCCCTGCCCACCAAAGGTAGCACCCCCATAAGCATCATGGTAACCAAAAACACTTCTATTAACTCCCTGGTTGAGCTTGTTGATTTTCATAAACCAGGAAGCAAAAGGAGGAAAGAGTTTTTTTGGAAGCAAGTTGCCAAGGTTTTTGTTTAAAGAGCCAAGAATCAAATGGAATAGAATTAATCTGATAGAAGGTGGAAAAGGTGCCCAACTTCCCTTGCCTGCTTCAATCCCGTAGGCTGGAAAAAGGAAATACTCATGTTTCCACATGTCCTTGTATCTAGTGTGGGTCATAGACAGAGTCCAGGCAGGCATTTATAAGTGGAAGTCTGCTGAGGGCACTAGGAAGGAGTTGGCTTTCCTTGATTAAAAGAAATGGCACATCCTTTTTCTCTTCCTTCTGCCTTGAATATAAATGTGATGGTATGAGCTACAGCAATTATATTGCAACCATAAGCAAAAATCTATTTGAAGCAATGTCAGCAACCTCCTACCTTTAGATTTCTTAGGATGTGAGAAAAATCATCTTCCAACCCTTATTGTAAGTAGCAGCAGAAAGTGTTTCTGATACAGCACTATGTAAAATGGCATTTGTAAAGTTTACATGATAATAAAGAAATACTTTTGTAATTTAATATTGGTGAAAAAGCAGAATGCGTATGAGTATGCAGGGGTATTTCCACCATATAATCCTTCCTTAAATGCAACAATAACTTACTCATATGCAAAAAGGTACTCACAGAAATTATTGCAAATTGTTAAGGGTAAGTTTTTTGTTTTTGTTTTTGTTTTTGTTTTTTTTTGCATCACTGTCTAAGGCTTATTTTTGTTACATTTTTTCTAGTCTCTATTTTCCAAATTTTCTTTCATAAGTTTAGTACTTTTAAACAAAAGAACAATGTGTGCACATAATATACACACACAGACGTGTGTATATTTGGAGCTAATGCAGCCTCTGGGTGCAGTCAGTAATGGAAGGAGAATGTGTAGATCTTAAGAGGCAATCCTCTCACTCTATTGAGCTCCCCTGGATGTGCGTGCAGGGTTGTTGAGGGGTCTAAAACTCAGCATGACGAGCGAACAGGAGCGCTGCGATCATTTATCTTGTGATAATTAAATTGTGAAGCAGAGAAGCACAAGAACTATCTTCAGATACGTGCAGGACTCTCACGTGGAAACGCACAGTAGTTCTTTCTGTTATTGTTCATCCACGCCAACTATTGACAGGGGTCATATGGCAGGTAACGGGTGAGCCCACTATCAACCCCAAGCAGCCGTGGTCCCAGCCTTCGTAGAATGGGCAGTTGATGAATGGAAATAATAATTTATCATGTAATTACAAAAATGTACCACTTTCAGTAATGATAAAAACCTGTGAAGGAACAGTAGAGGGAGCTGTGAGAGGCAGAAGCCTAATCTAGTTTGGGGACTTAGTCTAAGACTTCCCTGAAGAAGCCTTGTTTGAGCTGAGGTCTGAAGAGCTAATTAGAAAAAGCAGACAAGAAGAGACTTTCAAACAAAGGCATTACGCAAAGGCCCTGGGGCCAGTGGGAAACTTGCCCACCTGAGCAGAAAGAGGCCTGGGGCTCCTGCAGCACAGAGTATGAGGGCTTGAGCGGCCTGGGATGAGGCTGGTGAGGCACGCAGAGGCCAGATCATGTGGAATGAGATTCTCAGCCCTATGCTCCCTAAGAACCATGGGCCATCATGATGGGTTTTAATCAGAGGAGAGGTATTATTTGGATAGTGAAAATTCCCTTTGGTTGTACTGGGTATGCAAGTGGGTGGGGTGAGTAGAAAATCCCCATTTTTTCATCGCTCCAGAAGGGACTAGAGTCCATGGACGGAAGTGACAAGAAGATAGATTTTGGCTAAATATGAGAAAAAACTTTCTAATGATGAAATAAAAAATAATGATCACAGATTCAGCCACGACTAATCGGGAGACACTATACTGAGTCCACACACTAAGCATTTTTTTCTATTCAATTCTCACAACAACCTTAGAGGGCAGAGACTGGTGTCATGTCACTTTACAGATTAGGGAAAGAGGCTCAGAGAGGTCAAGTGATTTACCAAACATCACACAGGTGATAGGTGGTCCAGTACTGGAACTGAGTTTTGGCTACTGCTAAGCCCTTTCTTCATCACTAAGCAACAATGCCTCCCTCCACCAAAAACAGACCTGCTCTCCCAATTGGGAAGGGAACAGCGGTGACCTCCTCCTTCAGGGGCTTCCTGCCCTGGGAGCTTTTGCGTTTCCAAGAGTGACGGTGCTTGACTTGCTTCACCTGACCTGGAGATGGCTCGGACTCTGAGAGAAGGCCTTTCTCCGTGTGTCCTTTCCTAGGGAGCTGCGGATGTCTCTGTCCTCCTTCCTGCCTAAGATCACCCCCAACAATATTGTGTTCTCTTTATAGCTTGGAGACTCCCTCTTTCCCACAGTCCTTGGAGACAAGCCAGTGGCTAAGAGCCCTGCTCTGGAGCTTTTGGAAAGCCTCCCTGGAGGCTGCCTTGCTGGGGAGCTCTGCCTTCTGCTTTCTCTCAGGCACTGGGAGAACACAACTCCATTTCAGAGCTGAGGAGGTGAAGAAGAGGAAGCTCGTGAAGGCTGACCTTCTTCGGACCTGAGCCTATGCCGGTGTAAACTACCTGGATCAAAGGAGCAGCATCCTTTGCTGCCGGATGTCATTGGTTCACAGGAGAAAAGTGAGAGATTAAGAAGTTATCAGGTGGCTGGGCGCAGTGGTTCAATCCTATAATCCCAGCACTCTGGGAGGCCGAGGGTAGGCAGATCACCTGAAGCCAGGAGTTCGAGACCAGCCTGACCAACATGATGAAACCCTGTCTCTACTAAAAATACAAAAATTAGCCAGGTAGGGTGGTGCATTCCTATAATCCTAGGTACTCGAGAGGCTGAGGCAGAAGAATGGCTGAGGCAGGAGAATGAGCCGAGATCACACCACTGCACGTCATCCTGGGCAACAGAGTGAGACTCCGTCTCAAAAGAAAAAAAAAAAAAAAGAAAGAAAGAAAGAAGGAAAAAAAGGTTATTAGATGCCATTGACTTCCTTTCTGAAGTCACGGAGCAGCTGCTGCCCCATAACAACCCTGAACGTGATGAACACTTTGGGAAAAGGGGTAATTTTTAAATATAGAAAAATGCTGCTTCTCTGCGAGAAAATTTGGTCACTAACTTCATTTGACAGGTGTGATAGACTGTGGTGGTTTTGGGGGGATACATGGTGTAAAGTAAAGCAAGAGAAGTAATAAGCATCTTGGCATTTATTCTTTATGTAGGAATATTTGTTCCTCAAAGTCAGACTACGTGGAATATTAGCATTTGAATAAATTATTCAACACCTTCTAGAGAAAGCAAGGGGAAAAATCTTTTCAGCATTATAACATGGCAATCTACAAGGTAGTAGAAAAAGAAGGCTGTCATTTTTTCTTCAATTACAAAAGGCAAATATTTATTATTTATAAGTATTCGCCTTGTATAGGCTTAAATGTTATTTATGAACCTGTTGCACAGTGATTTTCAATGTAACTCATTATTTTTAGCCTTAGGGTGTTGTAAAGGAGCACGGATATATTTAATGACACTCTGCTAGTCAGCGCAATTACACTGTAATCATTATGTAAAATGTGCTATTAATTAAACCAATTTCTAGTTAGAACATTCGCTTCTGCAGGGCTTAATCTTAATCTCCAGCAATCTTTCTCCCTGTTTTTCGCCTATTAATTATATGATTACTCTTTAAGTTAGATACGGTATGTTTTTGTTTTTAAGCTTAATGCGGTCAAATAGGAATATTTGGCAAATAAGTCTGGTGTTTATGGGTCAAATGTTTCTATTTGTTGCACTAGAGAAAGGTTTAGTTTAAGGGTTGTTTTTTGTGTAGTTGTATTTTTTTAAACAAATCAAACTCTTATATGTCCTCTTTTCTGCCTAAGTAGCACTAATCACAAAAATCCTTGGTTCTGTGACTTATAAAGATCCCCAGTTTTACTTGAGTCATTGCTGTATGGAGCTTACACACTTTGAAATATCCTTTTCTTACTGAAAGGTGGTAAGATGTGGTACTATTTGACATCAGCATTACATTAAGTGTAACCATTTTGTTAAAGAAACTCAAAGTAGGTTAAATAGTTGATGTTTCAGGCCGGGCGCGGTGGCTCAAGCCTGTAATCCCAGCACTTTGGGAGGCTGAGACGGGTGGATCATGAGGTCAAGAGATCGAGACCATCCTGGTCAACATGGTGAAACCCCATCTCTACTAAAAATATTAAAAATTAGCTGGGCATGGTGGTGTGTGCCTGTAATCCCAGCTACTCAGGAGGCTGAGGCAGGAGAATTGCCTGAACCCAGGAGGCGGAGGTTGCGGTGAGCCGAGATCGCGCCATTGCACTCCAGCCTGGGCAACAAGAGCGAAACTCCATCTGAAAAAAAAAAAAAAAAAAAAAAAATAGTTGATGTTTCTGGTGGCTGGAGGAGGTAAATAGCCTCTCTCTTAAGGCCTTTCCACCGCTTCTCTTCCAAAAGCCATGTTTTACTTCTACAGCTGTGTTTCCAATAACGGGGCAGGGGAAGCCGGCTTCCTAACATTTACTAATGATTCTTGCTGATGAAGGTTATAACAGCATTTCTTCCTTTTTAAACAAATTCATTCTTCTCTCTCTTTCTAGAATGACCCGTTACAGAAGGGAACTAAGGAAGAAGGGAAGGGAACAAGCTTACCATACAGAGATGACAAGTAGGAAATGGGTAACATTTCATTGTGTTCTTCCTTTGTATACCATCCGTCTCCTGAGAGGTGGAGAGAGTGTTTTAAAAATCCTGAATAACTGAATAGAAGTCAGGACCCATCTTGAACCAGTAAGAAAACACATCCCAGAGGAGACGCCGTTGAATGACATGTACAAGTCCCAGAAAACTTCTCTACAACCTGTACCTTTGTCCTTTAGGAGGAACAAAGTACTGTATAAAACTGTGTGGGGATTATTTTGACGAGAGTTGAAAAATGAAGGCTCTTATCCATTATTTAAATTCCTGTGTGCACCGCCCCCTCCACAAAGTGTGGGGGTAGGTCTTCTCCATCAAGATGCCTGGAGTTTGGTTCAGTGAAAACCTTTCGGAAGGCCTGGGGATCTTGATTGTCCCTCAGTGCCCTGATGAAATGTTTTTATTCATCCTGCTTGCTGCCTGGAGTTGACACTGGTAATATCAATCATTCTCTGCCAGTGCATTAACATGGCTGCACCTGCTTAAACCATCCACATGTTGTAACTCACAAGAAGTTGGGAATCAAATGCAATGTTATTTATGTACTCCCTTTACTTGTCCCATACTACAAAAATTTCCACTCTGACACCATCTGCTAGGGAAAGGGATTTATCTATCAATGTGAAACACCCACTGAACCGGTATCGCATCCAGCAAACAGTTATCACCTTATGAAGCGTCCATCGAAGCCCCGTGGCCTTGTTTCCAAATGATTAATTTCCCTTGGTTGCTGGTTTTAGTTACAACATAGACTCACTGTGAAAGTTATGTTGTGTCAATGTCGGAATTTCTCTGTCTAAAGAGGAAAGGACGATGGAGCCAAGTTCAAAAGCCTTAAAAGAAAAGGCTGACAAATTGTTAAGAACTTTGCATTTTAAAAACTACTACAATTAATGATAATGGGGGGGAGTATTTGCATCACATATGACAAAAGCCTAGTGGTTCAATATACAAAGAGCCTTTACAAATCAAGAAGAAGGCTAATAACCCAACAGAAAGAAGGAGAGAAAGAAAAGCATGAACAGCGTAGGAAAAAAATTCTAAATAGTCCTGAGTATACGGAAAAGATACTCAATCTCACACCTGTTTTATAAAATGCAGATTAAAACAAGAATATACTATACTTACCAGACAGATATAATTTTTTAAGTTTAATAACAGTGGAATGAGAGAGAGTGAGAGCACAGGGAAACAGGCACTCTCATGCCAAGTGTATGTATGTGAGTTTGGTGTGATCTTTTCAGATGAAAATTTAGCAATAACTATTAAGATGTAATGTGTGTACATCTTGGACCTAGTTCCATGCCAGGATGAATATATTTCAGCAAGAAAGTAATGCTGTAAGTATAAAGGCATTTATTGCAGTCTAATTTTTACTTGCTAAAAACTATAAATACTTAAATGTCCAGGAGAAGGGGCTGGTTAAATAAATAATGTTACAGCCATTTGATGGAATACTATGTAGCTATTTAAAAGAATAAGGTAGATACATATGTAGAAATATAAAATAATTTCTATGATGTGTGATCTTAAGCAAATTACTTAATCTGTGTCTCAGTTACTTCATATGTAAAATAACAAACTTTAATAGCAAATCATAATAAAATATAATGATAAATAATAAACATCAACAATTAGAATAATAGTATCTACCTTAAAAGACTATTGTTTTTTTTGAGACAAGGTCTCACTCTGTTGCCCAGGCTAGAGTGTAGTGGTGTGATCAAAGCTCAGTGCAGCCTCAAACTCCTGGGATTAACAATCCTCCCACTTTGGCTTACCAAGTAGCTGGAACTATAAGTGTACACAACTGATAGATTTGGCTCTGTGTCCCCACCCAAATTTCATCTTGAATTTTAATTCCCATAATCTCCATGTATCGAGGGAGGGTCCAGGTGAGAGGTGACTGGATCATGAGGACAGTTTCCCCCATGCTGTTCTCATGATAGTGAGTTCTCATGAGGTCTGATGGTTTTGTGAGGCGGTTTTCCCTGCTCTTGCTAGCTCTTTCTTGCCTGCCACTATGTAAGACGTGCCTGCCTCCCTTTTGGCCATGATTGCAAGTTTACGGAGGCCTCCCCAGCCGTGTGGAACTGTGAGTTGATTAAACCTCTTTGTAAATTACACAGTCTTGGGTACGTCTTTGTAGCAGTGTGAAAACAGACTAATACAACAACCATGTCTGGCATTTTTTTCCCCCATAGAGATAAGGTCTTACTATATTGCCCAGGTTGGTTTTGAACTCCTGGAGTCAATCAATCCTCGGGCTTCAGCCTTCCCAAGTGCTGAGATTACAGGTGTGAGCCACCGTGCTCAGTCTAAAGGACAATTATGAGGAAAAAGATAAGTTGATATATGTATATAAAATGCTCAGACTAGCTGGCACATAGTAGATGCTATCTGTTAATTTTAAGTATTATTTTATTATGTTGTTTCATATTTCTATGTAAAAAAGCAAATTTCAAGAAGGTATTAGACTATGAAGAAGCAAATGCATAGACGTCTCTGAAAGGATATACAGGAAACCACAGAGAGCAATTAATCTATGGAGCGAGACTTCTACTGTCTGCTTTATACCCTTCTGTGTAAGTTGTATTGGTTTTAGAGTTTTTTAAAATGCAGGAACAAAACAAAAAACAAACACTGTGTGAATTAAGGATTTAAAAAGGACAAAGACAAAGAAAAAGAAAAATGTTCTTCCAGAAGATAGTTTTCACCCTTCATTCAAAGAAAATGCATTGGATATTTCCTGCATTTTAGGCACTGGCTAAAAGCTGAATAAGATATGGTGATAATGATTCCTTACAAGTGCACTGTCTAATGGGGAGACAGACACATAAGAAAAATATTCCCATTGCTGAGGGAGCCCAGGGAGGGAAGTAATAAATTCTGGTGGTAATATCTGGCTGGGTTTTGAAGGATTAATAAGGAGTTTTCCTGGTGGGCATACGGAGTTGAGAAGGCAAAACTAATGTATGGTGAGAGAAATCAGAACTGTGGTTGTTTTTAGGCTAGAAGAGGGATTGATTGGGGCAGGGGCACAAGGGAACTTTCTGGAGTGACGGAAATCTTCAAAGGAATGTGGGTTATATAAGTAGGTGCAGTCGTTAAAACTGACCACACTGGGCAATGATGATATATGCATTTTAATATATGCAGGGATACCTTCATTAAAAAGAAAAATAAGAAATAAAGGATGAATATATGAATGAATAAGGCCAGAAAGGGAAATAGCAGTGGTGTTGTGTATACATAAGTGACATCCCAGACAAGAGGAGATAGAAGACTGAATTGAGGGTGCAGATGAGGTAGGAATGACCAGTATTGTAGGTGCATGGTGCCAGCCCTGGCTGCTTGATAATGCATGTTAATCCAACCCGACTGAGGGCTTCCAACACCCTGATAGGAAGGCAGTCCACTTCCTACCTTCAGGGAGCCTCCATTGCAAAAGCAGGGAGCTTCTAGACAGGGAGGGGGACCTTGCTCAGATTGAAGCCCCCGAAGACTTGGAGCCATCCATTCCAAGCGGTCCATCACTGCCTGCACCTATAGGAAAGGCTCCATCACTAGGTCTTGCTGACCTTGGCATAATGGTGAATGTAATCTTCACATGAGGATGGCTTGTCCTTGAAAAATTTCTCCAATACATTAAGCACAAGCATTCTTGGCTCATCTGTCAGGCATGTGCACACATATTTTTGTGGCCTCTCTTATTTCATGTGCAAGCTTCTGTTAACAGACCACAATGACCACAAACTCTTCTCTTTCATTTCTGAGCCAGCCTGGGCTGGGATTCCTTTCTGGGCCTCAGTGGAGTCTCAGTATTTTCTTCCTGTATCATCTTTTAGTCCCTAGAGGGTTTGCAAGCTTGCTTGTTTCGTTGCATTTTTAGAGAAATTTTAGGTTCAGAGAAAAGTTGCACAAGAAGTACAGCTTCACATATTCTGCTCCCAGTTTCTTTTATTAACTTCTTCCATTAGTGTAGCACATTTGTTACAATTGGTGAACCAATACTGATGCATTATTATTAACTAAAGTCCATAGCTTACATTAGGGGTCATGCTTTGTATTGTACAGTTCTATGGGTTTTTTTTTTTTTTTTTTTTTTTTTTTGAGACGGAGTTTCGCTCTTGTTACCCAGGCTGGAGTGCAATGGCGCGATCTCGGCTCACCCCAACCTCCGCCTCCTGGGCTCAGGCAATTCTCCTGCCTCAGCCTCCTGAGTAGCTGGGATTACAGGCACGCGCCACCATGCCCAGCTAATTTTTTGTATTTTTAGTAGAGACGGGGTTTCACTATGTTGACCAGGATGGTCTCGATCTCTTGACCTCGTGATCCGCCCGCCTCGGCCTCCCAAAGTGCTGGGATTACAGGCTTGAGCCACTGCGCCCGGCCTAGTTCTATGGGTTTTGACAAACGTACAATGTCCTGTATCCACCATTACATCCCTCCTATTTATCCCTTACCTCAACCACCCCAAACCTGTGATCTTTTAATGTATCTCTGGTTTTGCCCTAGATGATTTTTAAGTTCTTTGAAAAATTGACAACATTTGAAATCATCTGCAGAGATTATTACAATATATAAGCTTTTAAATATATCTGTTTTTGATTCTTTAGATTGTATTCTAATATATTACAAAGAAAATTGTATGATCCAGTTAATTTAGTGTATAGAGATGTATTTATTTATTCATTCACTTATTCATTCAACAAATCAACAAATATTTGTTGTACCTTTTTCTGTGCCAGACGTTGCACTGTATCAAAGTTAAATGAGATAATTCACTCTGGAGGCAATAGCATGCAATGGAATAAGCAGGTACCTAATATTAAGAAGAATGATCCCTGACAGTCACTGCACACTTACTATGTGCTACACAACCCTAATAACATTCAGTTGCATTATCACATGTAATGCTCACACGATAAAAACTTTAAGAGGGAGGTATTATGATTATTCCCATTTCAGACTCCAGGAAATGAATCAACTTGTCAAAAAGCTCACAGCTAATAAATGGTGGAGCCAAAACTTGACTTCATGCTCCAACTTCAAGGCTCACACTCCTAACCACTGCTCCATACTACTTGACAATGTCAGTCCTGGGTTCAAACCACTTTACTGGCTGTCTGATCACAGGCAAATAATTTACTTTCTCAGAGCTTCAGCCTGGTCCCCCATTTAGTTAGCGTGCCCTTTTTCTCACTTCTATTTAGAAAACTCATACTTTCTTTCAAAGTCTAGTGCACCTGCTACATCCTGGAGAAGCTGGTCTACCTGGACTCCTCATCTCCACTTGCTCCTTCTTTTCCCCAGCTCCACTCCCCACCCGGACAGCAGTGACTGCCTTCTTTCCACCCCTGGGCTTGTTTGCCCTGAGTACAGTCCATGGCCCAACCTGTACCACTTTGCGTCCTGGATGTTCGTGTATCTCTCACGTTACACCAGCATTTCTCATACAATTTCTCCCTATTCATGCATCCTCTATATGTTATTTTCTTTCATCTCTTTCTCGGATTCAGTTCATTTTTTTGCTTGCATAGCCCTAAAGAATGATATTCTAGCAATAATGAGCATGAAGAATTAGTTATGCCGGGTGCGGTGGCTCAAACCTGTAATCCCAGGACTTTGGGAGACTGAGGTGGGCGGATCATGAGGTCAAGAGATCGAGACCATCCTGGCCAACATGGTGAAATCCCGTCTCTACTAAAAATACAAAAATTAGCTGGGCGTGGTGGCATGCACCTGTAGTCCCAGCTACTCAGGAGGCTGAGGCAGGAGAATTGCTTGAACCCGGGAGGCAGAGGTTGCAGTGAGCCGAGATTGTGCCACTGCACTCCAGCTTAGCGCCTGGTGACAGAGTGAGACTCTGTCTCAAAACAAAACAAAACAAAACAAAGAATTAGTTATATGTTTTTGTTAATACGTATTAAAAGAAATACTTAACTACTTAAATTTAAAAAATTGATTGCTGGGCCAGGTGCAGTGGCTCATGCCTGTAATCCCAGCACTTTGGGAGACAGAGGTGGATGGATCATGAGGTCAAGAGATTGAGACCATCCTGGTCAAGATGGTGAAACCCTGTCTCTACTAAAAATACAAAAAAATTAACTGGGCATGGTGGCGTGAGCCTGTAGTCCCAGCTACTCGGGAGGCTGAGGCAGGAGAATTGCTTGAACCCAGGAGTCTGAGGTGGCAGTGAGCCGAGATCGCACCATTGCACTCCAGCCTGGGTAACAAGAGCAAAACTCTGCCTCAAAAAAAAGAAAAAAAAGGATTGCTATGCTGTCTCTAACCATCTCACCATCACCAGAGATACACACATAACACTTAGGGAAACCCCACTTGAGCCTGACATCTTCCTGAAGACTGGGACTTCACATCCCCAGGACCTAGCACAGCTGCTGGCACATAGTGCGTGCTCAATAAATGTTGAAGTAAATGAAGCAGAGAGTTGGTAAATGAGTGAGATTTTGGAGATAGTGTCTAGACTTCCATCAAAGCTTTTCTGACGCTTATAGAATTGGTGGTCATGAAGCTAGAGCTTAATAGGAAATAGTGGGTTTTAATGACACAGCTAGTGCAAGACTGGGATGTAGTGGTCATCGGGTGAGAGCCTGCCTTCAAGGGAGGAATAGGCCACTGTCCACAAAGAATTTCCAGGCAGGACAGCTTCTCTGAGTAGAACCCACGGCAGATACTGACAGTTGCCCACATGGCATGAATTTGAGGGGCCCTAGAAGGCCATCTGTCCCCACTGACGAGGGGTCCATTCCTTAATGGGATGCATTGCCTTCTGCCTTTTGAACTGCAGATGTCTCTAATTCCTTTAAAATAAACTGATCTTTGATTGTCCCAAGGTAAAGCCCCTTTGTGGATGTTTGAGGAAATCTTACTAAACACAGACACACTTATGTCTCAATATTGTTTAGGGCTGACAAACAGGGAAAAAGGAAGAGAACGTTTAGTGAGTGCCAGGAACTGTGCCAGCCATTATGGCCATTTTTTATGCCTTATTTCATTTCATTTTTATGCCTTCCTTCAAATGCCTTATTTCATTTAATCCTTACAGCAGCCTAACATCATGTTAGAGGTGAGGAGGCCCAGGCTCGAGAAGCTTAAATGACTCGTCTGAAGTCATTCTAGCCCCAACTTGGTGGAGATAGGATTTGAACATAAGGCTTACGTTCTTTCTGCTATACATCCCACAAGTTTTTTTTTTTTTAGCCTATGTAAGTAAACACCTTCCATGTGTACCATGGCAGAAATCCCTGAACTTCAGTGAGTCCCACATGCCCACCATGTACAGAGAGACTAATAACACGAGATAAAGTAAAGTACTTAACTCCTTGCCTAGTACACAGAAAGTTCTCAATGTATGGTTTGATTATTAATCATCTCAGCTATGTTATCAGTGGCATGGGAATACAAATGGAGGTAATTACAGGGAAATCGTGGGCTCAGAGTAAGTGTCATTAAGGAATAAGTATCATTTTCTTAGCCTTCAGTTAAGTAGCCCATTTAAAGGACATTGGCTGTTGCTGTCAATGAAATGGGTACCACTGAAGGGGTTGAGCGGAACGGTAGATTGATTTATGTTGGGATAGAATCACTTTTGGCTTCTGTGTTGACACTAGAAGGAAATGTAGGCTCAGGAAGACCCGGCAGGTGCTATGTATTATAAGATAGGCAAGAGCTGATGGAGGCTCACAACAGCATGCTAGCAGTGCAGGAGGTGAGAAGTGGTCAGCTTCTGGTTAGACTCTGAAGGTAAAGCCAAGTGGATTTCCTGATGCTCTGGATGTGGATGTGAGATAAGAAAGATGCCAAGAATGGCTCCCAGGTTCATGGCCTGAAAATCAAATTGATATCAGCCAACTCCCTTCCTTCCATAAACATGTATTGAAGGAGAAATCTAGTCATTCTTTCCTAAAGGAACCAGAGAGCCAAGGAGGCACCCGGTAGAGTCACTGCCTGGAGAGGATGCCACTGTGGCCTTGCCCAAAATAGAGGCCTTAGCCTGAAGAGCAGAAACCCTGAAGAATGGGAAGGTGGGGAGGAGAAACAAGACAGCTCGAAACCAACATTGTTCTGGAGCTTGGGCCACACTCCGCCTTTCCTCCCTGTGTTTATCAGTCCTGCCCTGGGCAAGCTCCTGCCCTTACCCCAGTGTGTAGGAAATACCTGGGCCTGATCCTTATGAATGTACATTTAGGAAATATTTTCTCTGTAACAATCTCACTTGGAGTGTTTTGCAGGTCCAGCCACTTGGGAAGCAATGCCTGTTTCTCGAGGGCTGCAGGAGTTTTCTTTCCTAACTTTATTTCCAACCTGCTTCTTTCTAGATGATTCTGGTGAACATATTCAGGCTCACGCAGAGGAGGATGCTTTCTGAGGAAAGGGCAGGCAGCCGGCAAACTCCAGCTGGTGAACTGTTTGCGGTAACTCTATTTTTAATATACATTGCTGACCCTAATGATGGTCTATTGAGATGAGGGCAAGAAATGTCTGATCAAGTGGAGATTAATTTTTGACTCTGTCGCCCAGAATGCATGAAAATGCACTCCTTTTTCTATTTAGACTCCCAGGATGCTTTGATTGATTGACTAGTTTACAAATGAAGGTGATAAAATTAGGTTGAAGACCACATACATTTCTTAAAATGAGGCTGGCTGGTCGTGGAGACAATGAGGTTTGGACAGATTGTATTGCTGGTTTAGGCAATCTTCTGAGCATGTCAAGATTTATAGACCTGTACTGTAATGTTACAATTGCAGCTCACTGATATAGGTTTCTTTTCAAATTCTTTCCCATTTTATTTGAAAAAGGCCATTAGAGAGTTATAGACTATTGAAAAAGCTTTTTCTTTGCTAACCCTTAATAAACTCTTCCAAACAAGGACTACTGCATTTTTATATTAAATTTAGACCAAAATCTATAAAACATGCTATCCCAGGTTGGATAATTTGATTATTATTATCTAAATGGAGTTATGGTTCATATTGGTTTGCAGTAATGTACATAGTAAATAAAATGTAAGTTGAGATTTGTATAAGATCACAGGACACTGGGTTTTCTTTTTGTTGTTTTTTTTCTGTAAGCCCTTCTTTGGGGGAATTTCAGCCAATTTTCCCTGATATGAGAAATTAAAAAAAAAAGAGGTTCTAGTGGTGAAATTAATGCTGCATAGTACTAAAAACAAATTGCTGTTAATACTTGCTTGTTTTCATCATCATAGAAAAAAGCTACAATGTCTTAGGAGTTACCCAACTAATAAGATTTACCAAGGGGACCAAAAAGGCATGAGAAAATACTCAGCAGAATTAGAAACAATTATTCCATTGTAAGTTATGATGGAAGAAATAATAGATGAGATTCTGAAGTTATTTATGAATTAGTCAATTCTGTTTCATACATTTTTGCCATCAAAATAACTTAATGAAATCATTTTCCAGGCCCATAGCATTTTATGAGAGTTCTGTACTTGGTTAAAGGTTTTCTTCTAGGGCTTTCTGCAACTACTCTGAATTCTTTGGCGATGCTCAGATTTTTGACCTGTTTTCCAACTCTGAGGTCAAACCACTGGCAGTGCCAGAACCTTCCCTGAAGTTAGCAGGCTGGAGTTGTCTACAGAGAGGTTCTAAGGATTTTTATGAGTTTAGCAGGAGGTACCCAAAGAGGGTGGGGAGTGTCAAATACAGTGATGTGGATGAAGGGCTCAGCTAGGGTCTGGCACTCAGCAGGTGCTCAGGAGGTTATGACAATTACTGTCATTACTAATATTATTTTCACTATGCCTCTTTAAGGGGCAAGATTATTTCACTATGCCTCTTTAAGAGGCAAGATTTTTAGGGGGCAAGATTAGCACAGCTTGAGTCCAAAATCTAGACTTGCTAATGCGATGTATGACCTTGAGCGAATCCCTTACTGTCTCTGTTTTTCTGTTCTTAGGATGCTCAGTTGCTTCCAGGGGCCTTTTTCTTGTGGGTCAAATGAACTAACAGACACAAAATCTCTTTGAGAAGTACAGAGTACTGTAGGAACATCAGTAGTCATTTTAAAATCATTTCCAGGTACCTGCTCTGTGGCCCTTTTAGAAGTGAAAAGTGGACCAGTGTAAACAGTCAGTAAGGATGAGGGGTACCTTCTCTAACCGCCAAGGGCAATTGCAAGGGGGTTGCCAGTGTAAGCAAAAGGATGTAAGGGGGCTTAGGGTCACGCGATTTGAGAACCCAGCAGAGCACCAGACTGCCGCCCCTGATTTAGTTTAGAAGTGGATGAACTTTGAAATGCAGAACATCATTTCTGCAGAAGGTCGTCATATTTCTTGATGATTTACACAAAGAAGTCTGGGACTGTGCTGGGTTCATTTTAGATCCTCCAGTGCCAAAAGAAAATATGCTGATGGAAGGGATAGTGCCTGGGTGGCTGGTAGAGACTTCGAGTGCCAGAAGAAATGGCAGATATGGGCTGAGTCACTTTCAGTGAAGCTGCTGATAACATCTTCAGGCCTTCTCAGTCTCTTTCTGGAAGAATTTGCAGTTTGAGATTTTGGATAGAAGGGTGCCTCAACTGACTTTTACCTTTCTTGGGTACCTGGCAGAAATATTAATTTGGGCTGCAGCTGGGAGACAGTGGAGTTTCCACAGAGGTGGCTGGCACAGAAAGAAGTCCTGTCCATCATCCTTTGCTATGGAGGTCCCACATGTAGCCTACTTGTTCTCAGGAAATGGCCCACAGCCTAACCTCAGGACAAAAGATTAAAAAGCTGCCTCTGGTTGCCACTTATCAGATATCGTCACATATTAATATTTTATGGGTTCAAAGGCAGTGCCAAATTTCTCAATGACATTCTGTGACTTAATTAAATATTTCATTTATGTGTAAGGATATACTTTTATTGGCTTTCTTTCTTTCTTTCTTTTCTTTTCTTTTTTCTTTCTTTCCTTTCTTTTTCTTTCTTTCTTTCTCTTCCTTTATTGTAGAGACAGGATCTTGCTGTGTTGCCTAGGCTGGTCTTGAACTCCTGGGCTGAAGTGATCCTCCTGCCTCGGCCTCTCAAAGTGCTGGGATTATAGGCATGAACCACTGGGTTCCGCCCTTTTTTTCTTTTGAACCCATGGTTCATTTTCATTTTGAATGAAAAGAAAGACAAAGGTTGCACAGATTTTTATTTGTCATGGACTGACTCTTACGGAAAGAAGGCTGCCGTCACTGCAGTGTAGACAATGTAGAATCCCACCTGGCAAAGGCTGGGCAGCTCAGGGAAATCATGCTGAATGGGAGGGGACTAAGCCCAGGCCTTCAGTGGCAGCAGACCTGGTGGGCTGAGGGCTCTGGAAATGTGGATGGGAGAGAGGCAGGGGCTGATCAACCGTCCGGGGTCCTCCCACCAATTGTCCCTGAGGGCGGGGCACGTCTAATGTGGTGTCTGCCACACCCCCCATGTTGGAGGAAAGTGGCTTTTTCCTTCTTACTCCATCACCCTTCCGACCCTCCTGCCAGATACAGTGACGCCATCAGTTGCAGTGATAAGAGATGGTACCTTCCACTCTGGCATGATGTCATTAGCCTATGGGTAATCTTTCTAAATGTTTGCCAGAAAGCTATGAAATCTTAGCAACAGAGGTATTTAAAGGTTTGGATAAGTTTGAAACACAGCGATTTTTCAATTTTATAAGCTAACCAATCCAGGGGCCTGTTAGTCTACAAGTGTCTGCCATCTTTCTCAGGGTGTCAGAGAAAATCGAGTGACGGATCACTTTTCGGTGTCACTGCTCCAGACTGGTGACAATCAGTGAAATGATTGTGTCTGCCTCTACACATATCTGTAATTGATTGCCCAAACCCTACGACTCTCTTTCCCAGTTGATATGATGGAACGTTGGAGTGAAATCACTCTCGATGAGGAGGAGCCAGGTCCATTTGTTATTTACTTCCCTGCCTGCTTCTTTCTCCCCATCCGGTGCCAATTGTCCCACAAGAACACATTATGGTAATCAGCCAGAATGTATGTCTAGAAATCAATCAAGGTGAGAGGCGTCACAAGAGTTATGACATTACAAAGTCTGTTTGTAACTTTTGATTTATGGAAGATTTTCCATTTTATAAATTGGGAGTGAGGCATGTTGGGATGGCTTAACCCTTGAATTCCCCTACAAGGAAAATGCATCAGGCATTAAAGCTAATAGACAATAGGGCATTTTAATTATCCAGTGCCTGGATATAACTGGAGTTCTTGCATGTTTGGTTTGTGACTTTAGAAATACTCTCCCACTCTCTGAACACATTCTTTGTTCTTCTTGCAAAATTGGCTCATTTTCTGGAGAGTAAAGACATGACAAATTGCCACTTAGGACTGATCCCCACACACAATGCTTCTTCTGCCATAAGCCTGAGAATCAACCAGGCCACAGCAGTGTTTCTGGGGAACTTTCCTGATTGTCACTCAGAGAGGGTGACTCGGGGAAAAGACTACACAGACACCAAGTCTGAGGCCTGTAAGAAACTTGACATGATAGTCTCATCCCTTTGTTTTTTTGTTTGTTCACTTGTTTTTGAGACGGAGTCTTGCTTTGTCACCCAGGCTAGAGTGCAATGGCATGATCTTGGCTCACTGCAACCTCTGCCTCCTGGGTTCAAGCAATTCTCCTGCCTCAGCCTCCCGAATAGTTGGGATTACAGGTGCCTGCCACCATGCCCTGCTAATTTTGTGTTTTTTAGTAGAGACGGGGTTTCACCATGTTGGTCAGGCTGGTCTCAAACTCCTGACCTCAGGTGATCTACCTGCCTCAGCCCTTTCTAAATCTTTATAGAATTGCTGAAGACAAGGGCAAAGCCAGATTCAAGCCATTTTGCAACGTGGAAAAAGCAGTATATAGTATTTTGTTACTAATTGCTCCTCTTTCTTAGGTTCTTTCTTAGGTTCTGCTGATAACAGCTATCACGATCATAGCTTTAAAAGAGGCCCAAAAGAGGTTACTATTGTCAGCTGATCATATTAAAATTTAGACCTTTTATGTTCATCTAGTGCAGGCGTCCCCAGACTTTTTACACAGGGGGCCAGTTCACTGTCCCTCAGACCGTTGGAGGGCCGTCACATACTGTGCTCCTCTCACTGACCACCAATGAAAGAGGTGCCCCTTCCTGAAGTGCGGCAGGGGGCCGGATACATGGCCTCAGGGGGCCGCAGTTTGGGGACACCTGATCTAGTACGTCAGTCATGACAACCATTTCACAACGTATGTTGGGCTCGTATTGATAGTCCCATTTTGCAGATGTGGAAACAGAACCAAAAGTTGGAAAGGCCTTGTCCAAGAGCACAGAGCTGTTATCCACAGCATGGGACTTGGGGGTATGCAGGGGATGTGGGGTGAGCTCGACTCCGTGTCCAGTACTTTTTTATTTAACTGAATTTAATTTGTATTTGGGATACCCATCACATGCAGAGCACAGTGTTAGATGTGCCTCCTTTTTACCCCAATTTCTAATGGCCAACCATCCCGTGTCATGAAAGCTCACCCAGCTGTGAGTTTTAGCTTCTGTCATTTTGTCTCAGTAACTCCCTGTCCTTCTTCACAGATCAAGTCTCTCTGCAGACTTGAGGCACTGTGGGAAGAGCACCCCAGCATATTTATTACTCAAGGCTAAGACATGGTTTCCCCTGCGGAGAATGAGCTCAGGAAGGAAAAATATTTGTCCTGTTTCAAGGTCACCGGATCTGCTTTTTGCCTGGCTATTTGACCATATTATCTTGTATAGAACTAAAGTTCTGTTTCCTTTTTTATTAGCATGGTGGACCTATTCTGCTTAAGCTCTTTTTTTTTTCTTTTCCTAATGTGAATCTTAAACCTAATAAGAATGCAGATCCCAGCAGACCTACTCTCTCTCTTATAATCTATTAGGAACGTGAGATTGCTGTCTCTGGAAAACTTAAAAAACCATTTAAAAACAAAAAGATGAATAAATGAAAATGTTATGAACCTGGAAATGTTAATTAAGCCATTCTCAAAGAACAGGCTTTCCAGCCCAGATTAAAATATCCCATCACTTTTAAATAGTTAACATCTTTCTCCTTGAAATAAGTCCAAATTAAGGACAAAATCATTATAAAAAGAAATAGTAAAGGGACCAGAAAATGGTGCTAAGAATTTGGCTATCAACCGAATACTCAAGTTAGAGCAAACTACGAAGGCCAAAGCCATAAAGTGAAGTCTATTTCCAGACATACTGTAGTTATTGCCAAGCAATAGTCTGGGTACCTTGACTTAGATTCATAGAACGTAGAGGCTCACAGATCATCCCGCTGAATCCTTTCGCTTTTTGAGATTGGGGAACTGAGATCCAGAGAGGGTAAGTCATTTTCTTGAAGTCATTTAATAGAGTTGAGGCTAGAACCTCAAACTCTAGACTCCCAATCCAGTGCTCTTTCCACTGCATACACAGCCCCGCAAAATGATGACGAAGCAATAGTAATACTAGGAACAATGACAATAGCTTTTCAATGATATTGTATCTATACCATCTTATCTACAGATGCGTCTCCCAGATTGTTTGCTTTTTCAGTAACGAAATAGAAGAGAGCCCTGTTTGTTAGGATACTATTCCATTAACAATCCTAGCCCTCTGAAACACAGACACAAACTGAAATACAAAGGTAAAAAGACCGAGTCCCCAGAATAGCTGCAACCAAGCCCATGCACTAAATGTCATTCACTGAGCCCCATGGAAGGCGTCTATAGGCTCTTCTCAGTATTATTTATTCCATTTGACATATAATTCCAAGTAGATTTGAAGCAGAAAGTTGGTTGGTAGCAGCCTGACAGCAGGAAGAAGCAGCTGTCATTTCTTACTGATGGCCATTAGAATTGACAGCTGGTGGGGAAGAAGATGGGAAAACTGTAAAACAAGAAATGAGAACTAAAAGTACAGTACTATGGGGCCACTTTATTTGGGGCAGAAAGGTCTACAAAACTATCTGCTGGGGCCGGGCGTGGTGGCCCACACCTATAATCCCAGGACTTTGGGAGGCCGACGTTTGCGGATCACCTGAGGGCAGGAGTTTGAGACCAGCCTGGCCAATGTGGTGAAACCTCATCTCTACTAAAACAAAAACAAAAACAAAAACAAAAACAAAACACACACACACACACACACACACACACACACACACACACACACACACAAATTAGCCAGGCATGGTGGCATGTGTCTGTAATCCCAGCTACTCAGGAGGCTCAGGCAGAAGAATCGCTTGAACCTGGGAGGCAGAGGTTGCAGTGAGCCGAGATTACACCCATTTGCACTCCAGCCTAGGTGACAAGAGTGAAACTCCATCTCAGAAAAAAATTATCTTCTGAAGGCACCATTGTACTATATCGAAGTACAACAATAATAACTCACAACTATGACTGAGGGAAATAAGAAGAGGAATAAACTTTGCCTGGAAGATAAAATAAGTAAAAAAAATATCAATTTTAATAGAATTCCTGGCAACAAAACATTAAAAATGTTTAGTTTTTTGCTTTCAGTTAATAAGAAACAGGCCCCACAAAACAGTAATCACTATAAGTGAGCGACTCCTACAATGTTCAATCTGCACTGTGCAGTCACTTGATTTATCCTTTGGCTTCCTGGAGTTAGATGGAACACGGGCTCTATTCCTAGAAAAAAGAAAAAACAACCCTGATTTTCTGTCATGTATGTACACTTTTCTGGATCTTTGTAATGACCTTGTGGGTAAAATTATCATTCTTTTTTCTTTGGTGTGAAAAAAATGAGTACCAGAGAGGTTAAGGGACTTCTTAAGGGAAAACAGCTGTCTAGGATCCAGATCAGAACTAGAATGTGGGTCTCATGACTACTGGTTACTGAGCTTCCTCTTTCTATGATAGCATGCTGTCTCCTGTAAAACTTGACATGGTTTAAATTTCTGCTTATTCTTTCCCACCCTTGCCAGAAAGGATGCCATTTCTGCACTGGCCTTTGTACACCATGGTGCATCTCGAAGGTTAGGCTAACATGCCATTGTTTAGTTCCATTCCACGCATTCTCATTTCCTGAAGACCTCCTTCATTCATTCAGTTAAATATTCTTGACACCTACTGCTTGCCAGGCATTTGAGACACTGTGATGAGTACCTGCCCTCAAAAAACCCACAGAAATAAAAAAGAACCTTATGTTCCAGGAGGAAAAATAGACATATAAACAACTAAATGTATACATAAAGCAGGCTTTGGTAAATGTGAGCTGTAACAGAGACACAAGCAAAATACTAAGGAAGCACAAAGGAGTGATTGATTCCAACCGGCAAGGCAAAGAGATGATGTGGGAGAATCTCTTCCTAGAGTTCACATTTCAGATAGACCTTCACAATTGAGTACTTTATTTTGAACTGTTCTGTATTAGTCAGTGATTGCTATGATAATTTGGTATAACAAACAACCCCAAAATATCAGTGGCTTACAATAGCAAACATTTTATTTTTTGATCGTAGGTCCATGGGTCCCTGGGCAAGCTCTGCGTTGAGTTAATGAGCTAGGTTCAGGTTAGCGTCATGTGTTTCTCATTCTGGGACCCAGCGTGGAGGGGCAGCAGCTGCCTATTGAAAGCACACTCTTCTAATGGTGTAGGGTAGGGCACAAAAGATGATACCCATTTCTTAATGCGAGAAATGTGCCATTTTTCTTTTCTTTTCTTTTTTTTTTTGAGACAGAGTCTGAATTCATCACCCAGGCTGAAGTGCAGTGGTGTGATCTTAGCTCACTGCAACCTCTGCCTCCTGGGTTCAAGTAATTCTCGTGCCTCAGCCTCTCGAGTAGCTGAGATTACAGGCATGCATCCCCACACCCATCTAATTTTTGTATATTTAGTAGAGACGAGGTTTCACCATGTTGGCCACGTTTGGGATTACAGGTATGAGCCACCATGCCTAGCCAAAAACATGCCATGTTTCTTTATACATACATACATATATATATTTATTACTGCACTTCAGGTTCTGGGGTACATATGCAGAACATGCAGGATTGCTGCATAGGTACATACATGGCAATGTGGTTTGCTGCCCCCATTCTCCCATCACCTGTATCTGGCATTTCTCCCCCGGTTATCCCTCCCCAACCTCCCTACCCGCTGCTGTCCCTCCCCTATTCCCCTCCAACAGACCCCAGTGTGTGATGCTCCCCTCACTGTGTCCATGATGTTTTCTTGTTCAACATCCACCTATGAGTGAGAACATGCAGTGTCTGGTTTTCTGTTCTTGTGTCAGTTTGCTGAGGATGATGGTTTCCAGATTTATCCATGTCCCTACAAAGGACACAAACTCATTGTTTTTTATGGCTTCCTAGTATTCCATGGTGTATATGTGCCACATTTTCCTTGTCCAGTCTATCATCAATGGGCATTTGGGTTGGTCCCGGGTCTTTGCTATTGTAAACAGTGCCACAATGAACATACATGTGCATGTGTCTTTATAATAGAGTGATTTATAATCCTTTGGCTATTTCCCCAGTAATGGGATTGCTGGGTCAAACGGAATTACTATTTCTAGGTCCTTGAGGAATCACCACACTGTCTTCCACAATTCGTAAACTAATTTATACTCCACCAACAGTGTAAAAGTGTTCCTGTTTCTCCATATCCTCTCCAGCATCTGTTGTCTCCAAATTTTTTAATGATCGCCATTCTAACTGGCATGAGATGGTATCTCAATGTGGTTTTAATTTGCATTTCCCTAATGACCAGTGATGATGAGCATTTTTTCATATGTTTATTGGCCTCATATGTGTCTTCTTTTGAAAAGTGTCTGTTCATGTCCTTTGCCCACTTTTGAATGGGTTTGTTTGTTTTTTTCTTGTTAATCTGTTTTAGTTCTTTATAGATTCTGAGTATCAGCCCTTTGTCAGATGGGTAGATTGCAAAAGTTTTTTCCCATTCTGTTGATTGCTGGTTCACTCTAATGGTTGTTTCTTTTGCTGTACAGAAGCTCTGGAGTTTAATTAGATTCCATTAGTCTATTCTGGCTTTCGTTGCCAATGCTTTTAGTGTTTTAGTCATGAAGTTCTTATCTGAGCCTATGTCCTCAATGGTTTTACCTAGGTTGTCTTCTAGGGTTTTTAATGGTGTTAGGTTTTATGTTTAAGTCTTTAATCCATCTGGAGTTAATTTTAGTGTAAGGTGTCAGAAAGGGGTCCAGAGTGTCTGCTTTCTGCACATGGCTAGCCAATTTTCCCAACACCATTTATTGAACAGGGAATCCTTTCCCCATTGCTTGTTTTTGTCAGGTTTGTCAAAGATCAGATGGTTGTAAATGTGTGGCATGGCCTCTGAGGCCTCTGTTTTGTTCCATTGGTCTAAATCTCTGTTTTGGTACCAGTCCCATGCTGTTTTGATTACTGTAGCCTTGTATAGTTTGAAGTCAGGTAGTGTGATGCTTCCAGCTTTGTTCTTTTTGCTTAAAATTGTCTTGGCTATGTGGGCTCTCTTTTGGTTCCATATGAAGTTTAAGGTGGTTTTTTCCAGTTCTGTGAAGAAGGTCATTGGTAGCTTGTTGGGGATAGCATTGAATCTATAAATTACTTTGGGCAGTGTGGCCATTTTCACAATACTGATTCTTCCTAACCATGAGCATGGAATATTTTTCCATCTGCTTGTGTCCTCTCTTACTTTGTTGAGCAGTGGTTTGTAGTTCTCCTTGAAGAGGTTCTTTACAACCTTTGTTAGTTGTATTCCTAGGTATTTTATTCTCTTTGTAGCAATTGTGAATGGCAGTTCGTTCTTGATTTGGCTCTCTTTAAGTCTGTTATTGGTGTATAAGAATGCTTGTGATTTCTGCACCTTGATTTTGTATCCTGAGACTTTGCTGAAGTTTCTTATCAGTTTCAGGAGATTTTGGGCTGAGACAATGGGGTCTTCTAAATATACAATTATGTCATCTGCAAATAAAGACAATTTGACTTCCTCCTTTCTTAATTGAATACCCTTTGTTTCTTTTTCTTGCCTGATTGCTCTGGCTAGAACTTCCAATATTATACTGAATAGGAGTGGTGAGAGAGAGCATCCTTGTCTAGTGCCAGATTTCAAAGGGAATGCTTCCAGTTTTTGTCCATTCAGTATGATATTGGCTGTGGGTTTGTCATAAATAGCTTTTATTATTTTGAGATACATTCTGTCGATACCTAGTTTATTGAGAGTTTTTAGCATAAAGCGTTGTTGAATTTTGTCGAAGGCCTTCTCTGCATCTATTGAGATAATCATGTGGTTTCTGTCTTTATTTCTGTTTATGTGGTGGATTACGTTTATAGACTCGTGTATATTGAACCAGCCTTGCATCCCTGGATGAAGCCTACTTGATTGTGATGGATAAGCTTTTTGATGTGCTGCTGCAATCAGTTTGCCAGTATTTTATTGAAGATTTTTGCATCTGTGTTCATCATGGCTATTGGCCTGAAGTTTTCTTTTTTTGTTGAGTGTCTGCTGGGTTTTGGTATTAGGATGATGTTGGTCTCATAAAGTGATTTGGGAAGGATTCCCTCTTTTTGGATTGTTTGTAATAGTTTCAGAAGAAATGGTACCAGCTCCTCTTTGTATGTCTGGTAGAATTCGGCTGTGAACACATCTGGAGCTGGGCTTTTTTTGGTTGGTAGGCTATTAATTGCTGCCTCAACTTCAGCCCTTGTTATTGGTTTATTCAGGGTTTCAACTTCTTCCTGGTTTAGGCTTGGGAGGATGCGAGTGTCCAGGAATTTATCCGTGTCTTCCAGGTTTACTGGTTGATGTGCATAGAGTTGTTTGTAGTAATCTCTGATGGTAGTTTGTGTTTCTGTGGAATTGGTGATGATATCCCCTTTATTGTTTTTTATTGCATCTATTTGATTCTTCTCTCTTTTCTTTTTTACTAATCTAGATAGTGGTCTATTTTGTTGCTCTTTAAAAAAAAAAACCATCTCCTGGATTTATTGATTTTTGGAGGGTTTTTTTGTGTCTCTATCTCCTTTAGTTCTGCTCTGATCTTAGTTATTTCTTGTCTTCTGCTAGCATTTGAGTTGTTTTTGATCTTGCTCCTCCAGCTCTTTCAATTTTCATGATAGAGTGTTGATTTTAGATCTTTGCTTCTTCTCATGTGGGCATTTATTGCTATAAATTTTCCTCTAGACACTGCTTTAAATGTGTCCCAGAGATTCTGGTACATTGTGTCCTTGTTCTCACTGGTTTTGAAGAACATTTTTATTTCTGCTTCGTTTCATTGTTTATCCAGTCAACATTCAAGAGCCAGTTGTTTAGTTTCCATGAAGTTAGCGGTTCTGAGTGAGTTTCTTAATCCTGAGTTCTAGTTTGATTGCACTGTGGTCTGAGAGACTGTTATAATTTTCATTCTTTTGCATTTGCTGAGCAGTGACTTACTTCCAATTATGTGGTTAATTTTAGAGTAGGTGTGATGTGGTGCTGAGAAGAATGTATAGATTTGGGGTGAAGAGTTCTGTAGATGTCTATTAGGTTTGCTTGGTCCAGATCTGAGTTCAAGTCCTGGATGTCCTTGTTAATTTTCTCATTGATCTGTCTAATATTGACAGTGGAGTGTTAAAGTCTCCCACTATTGTTGTGTGGGAGTCTAAAGCTCTTTGTAGGTCATTAAGACCTTGCTTTATGTATCTGGGTGTTCCTGTATGGGGTGCTTATATATTTAGGATCGTTAGCTCTTCTTGTTGCATTGATCCTTTTACCATTATGTAATGCCCTTCTTCGTCTCTTTTGATCTTTGTTGGTTTAAAGTCCATTTTATCAGAGACTAGGATTGCAACTCCTGCTTTTTTTTTGCTCTCCATTTTCTTGGTAAATCTTCCTCCATCCCTTTGTTTTGAGCCTATGTGTGTCCTTGCACATTAGATGAGTTTCCTGGATACAGAACACCAATGGTTTTTGACTTTTTATCTGATTTGCCAGTCTGTGTCTTTTGATTGGGGCATTGAGCCCATTTACATTGAAGGTTAATAATGTTATGTGTGAATTTGATCCTGCCATTTTGATGCTAGTTGGTTGTTTTGCCCATTAGTTGATGCAGTTTCTTCTTTGCATCGATGTTCTTTACCATTTGGTACGTTTTTGGAGTGGCTGGTACTACCTTTCTATGTTTTGTGCTTCTTTCAGGAGCTCTTGTAAGCCAGGCCTAGTGGTGACAAAATCTCTCAGCAATTGCTTGTTCATAAAGGATTTTATTTCTCCTTCACTTATGAAGCTTAGTTTGGCTGGATATGAAATTCCAGGTTGAAAGTTCTTTTCTTTAAGGATGTTTAATATTGGACCCCACTCTCTTCTGGCTTGCAGGGTTTCTGCTGAGAGGTCCACTGTGAGTCTGATGGGCTTCCCTTTGTGGGTAACCCGACCTTTCTCTCTGGCTGCCCTTAGCATTTTTTCCTTCATTTCAACCCTGGTGAATCTGACGATTATGTGCCTTGGGGTTGATCTTCTTGAGGAATATCTTTGTGGTGTTCTCTGTATTTCCTGGACTTGAATATTGGCCTGCCTTACTAGATTGGGCAAGTTCGCCTGAATAATATCCTGAAGAGTGTTTTCCAGCTTGGATTCATTCTCTCTGTCACATTCAGGTATACCTATCAAAAGTAGGTTAGGTTTTTTTCACGTAATCCCATATTTCTTGGAGGCTTTGTTCATTTCTTTTCACTCTTTTTTCTCTAATCTTGCCTTCTCATTTGATTTCATTGAGTTGATCTGCAATCTCTAATATCCTTTCTTCTGCTTGGTCAATTTGGCTATTAAAACTTGTGTACACTTTGTGAAGTTCTTGTGTTGTGTTTTTCAGCTTCATCAGGTCATTTATATTCTTCTCTAAGCTGTTTATTCTTGTTATCGTTTTGTCAAACCATTTTTCAGGGTTCTTAGTTTCTTTGCATTGGGTTAGAACATGTTCTTTTAGCTCAGAGAAGTTTGTTATTACCCACCTTCTGAAGCCTATTTCTGTCAATTCGTCGGACTCATTCCATCCAGCTTTGTTCCTTTGCTGGTGATGAGTTGTGATCCCTTGGAGGAGGAGAGACATTCTGGTTTTGGGTGTTTTCATCCTTTTTGCGCTGGTTTCTTCCCATCTTTGTGGATTTATTTACCTGTGGTCTTTGTAGTTGGTGACTTTCAGATGGGGTCTCTGAGTGGATGTCCTTTTTGTTGATGATGAGATTATTTCTTTCTGTTTCTTAGTCTTCCTTCTAACAGTCAGGCTCCTCTGCTGTAGGACTGCTGGAGGTCTGCTCCAGACCCTACTTGCCTGGGGATCACCTGTGGTGGCTGCAGAATAGTAAGGGTTGCTGCCAGTTTCTTCCTCTGTTATCTCCATCCCAGAAGAATACCTGCCAGATGTCAGCCTGAGCTCTCCTTTATGAGGTGACTCTTTGGATATATGGGGGTCAGGGAGCTGCTTGAGGAGACAGTCTATCCCTTATAGGAGCTCAAGTGCTGAGCTGTGAGCTCCATTGTTCTGTTCAGAGCTGCTCGGCCAGTACGTTTAAGTCTGCTGCAACGGAACTCATAACAGCCTTTTCCCCCAGGTGCTCTGTCTTGGGAAGGTGGGGCTTTATTTATAAGTTCCCGATGTGCTGCTGCCTTTTTTCAGAGCTGCCCTGCCCAGCAAGGAGGTAGCCTAGTCACAGTCTGCCAGCAGAGGCATTGCTGAGCTGCTGTGGGCTCTGCCCAGGTGCTGTGTGAACTTCCTTGTGGTTTTGTTTATAGAGGTATAGTTAGAGCTGCCTCAGTAATGGCAGACTGCCTCTGTAATGGCTGACTGCCTTGGTAATGGTGTACCGCCTCGGTAGTGGTGGACTGCCTCGGTAATGATGTACTGCCTCCGTAATGATAGAATGCCTCGGTAGTGGTGGACTGCCTCAGTAATGAAGGGTGTCCTTCCCCCAACAGAGCTGGACCTTCTGGGGTCCAGCTGCGCTTGCTGTGAAACTCTCAATCCAGAACTTCATTGTTCAGATTGCTGGTCTTTGTGGGGGTGGGACCCACCAATCCAGATCACCTGGCTCCCTGTTTTAGCCCCTTTTTTTTCAGTTGATGGGTGGCTCTGACTCCCAGGTGTTCCAGGCTCCAGTTGAAATGGCTGCCCAGATTTGTGTGAGTTTTTGTGCAGAGACCCGCGGCACCAGCTGAAACAGCCATGCTGGAAACTCATGGTGCTTTTCAGCCCGGGAATCTCCTGGTCTGTGGGCAGTAAAAACACGTTTGGAAATGTGGTGTTCACTCACCCTCTGCATTGTTCTTGCTGGGAACTGCACTTCAGAGCTGTTTCTATTTGATCATCTTGGATCCCTCCCCATGCCATGTTTCTTAAAGCCTCTGCTTGGAACTAGAACACTGTCACTTCTGCATACATCCCTTTCAGTCACATGGCCAAATGCAACATCAATGGGATGGGGAAACCAGGCAAGGGCAGCGAGGAAAGGAAAAATCATGAGCAATGAATGCAACCTAACGTCTGTTTTTGCTGTTCCTTGGGTTTATCTACCTAATATGAATATATGATACTTGGCAAACAAACAAACAAAAACCCTCTTTCTCTTGAGTTCCTCTCCATTCTCCATGTAACACTGGCTGTGTTGAAAGAAGGGTGAAGAAGCTGGGGTGGGGCAACAGGCTGTTGTTATATCACAGTTACTTTGACCTGCAGGAACCCTGGCCTGGCAAGGAGAAGCTTCATGAGTCTCTTTGATTGTGTGTGCTCCAGCAGTTAGCACAATGTCTGGCACCAAGACGTACCCAAATACTGTTTGTTAAATGAATGAATCAATGAAAGAACAAAACTGCTATGTCTATGGCTTGCATTGCTCTGACTTTTAACTGTGGCTCTGTCTTACTGATAGCTGAGATGTGTAAGGCCTCAGTCAATAAATACTGATATATTCATGTAGCATAATACTGTACAGTCATTGAAAGTGAGGTTGTAGAAGAATATGTAATGACTCTGTTTTGGTCAAATCTATCTCATATACTATACATATGAGTGACTTTGCTTTTTTTTTTTTTTTGCCCTTTGTTCCTTCCTTCCTTCTTTCCTTCCTTCCTTCCCTCCCTCCTTCTTTCTCTTTTCTTTCTTTCTTTACTTTCTCTCTCTCTCTCTCCTTCTCTCCTTCTTTCTCTGTTTCTCTGTTTCTCTCTCTCTTTCTCCCTCCCTCCCTCCTTCCCTCTCTCTCTCTCCCTCTCCCTCCTTTCTTTGTTTCTTTCTTTGTTTCTTTCTTTCTTTCTTTCTCTCTTTCCTCTTTCTTTCTTCTTTCTTTTCTTTCAGCAGAGTCTCCCTCTTGTAACCCAGGCTGGAGTGCAATGGCATAATCTTGGCTCACTGAAACATCCGCCTCCTGAGATCAAGTGATTCATCTGCCTCATCCTCCCGAGTAGCTGGGATTACAGGCACCTGCCACCATGCCCAGCTAATTTTTGTATTTTTAGTAGAGACAGCGTTTCAATATGTTGGCCAGGCTGGTCTTGAACTCCTCACCTCAGGTGATCTGCCTGCCTTGGCCTCCCAAAGTGCTGGAATTACAGGCATGAGCCACCAAGTCTGGCCTTCGTTTTTATTTTCTAAAGTTTCTAAAACAAGTGCACCATTTGTTTTGCAATAAGATGTAAAATTATTTTAAACATAAAATAAATGTACAGCATCACATATAAACAACATAGTCTAACTTTAGCTGCTGTCTGGAAAAGCACCATTTCTCAAGATGTAGCATTTGCACATTTCCTTCTATGCCAAAATATTCTAAAAAGTGAGCCAAAGAATAGTAGTCAGTAAATTGAGCTTTGACCTGAGTCTGTGTTCACATCAGAAAAATATAAAAATTAACCCCAAAGTGAAAATGACTAAAGTTAAAAAAAAAAAACTTAAAGAAAAAAAACCCCACAACATTTAGCAATCAGCTATTTGTTTTCTTAGTGATACAACTTGGGAATCAGGAGGCCTGGATTAGGTTCTCCCACCAATCTGTTGTACTACATTGGACAAATCACCCAATTGTTTGAAAATTACGTTTTCTCAAAGGGAAAGTAAAGTTGATGCCTGCTGTACATTAGCTTAGGTAGGTACCCAATGACCCTGGTGTAATAATGATATTGTTCTCATGAAATACCAGGTTAGAAAAAAACTACATATTTTACTCTTTAGCAGATAGGATTGTCTTCTCTTCCAACTAAAAACAGTATGCTGATATTGAGAATTAATATTAATCATTCATCCTGATAAATGGTGTATTGGTTGGGATACTCCTAGCTACAGTAACAAATAGATGCAAAATATATAATGATCAAGCAGAATAGAAATCTACTTCTGGTTCACGTAATAGGTCCTAGTATTCCTGGTCAGCAGGCAGCTCTCTTCCATGTACTCATTCAGGGATTCAGATCCCCTTCCCTTTTGTGGCTTCACTATCCTCTAGGGCATTGTTGTTACTTGAATCCTGTTGGTAGAAAGGAAAAGGGGATGGGAGTATGTACCCATTTCTTAATTACTTTGGTCCAGAAATAGCCCTGCCTGTAGCAGAGGGAGGTCATGAAAGGCCTTGATTATGTCAGTTTCATAAATGTTTATTGAGGATCTACTAAGAATCAGGCACCTATTACTTTCAGGTTGCTGGAGATAGGTAATAGGGCATAATCCTAGTCCTTGGGGCAATGGATGTACAAAGAGATGAATTCAAATGGATAATATCCTTATAAATGGGGGATGGGAGGAGTATAATGTGCATGCTTGGTGGGTTAAGTGCTCTGTATTTGGAACCAGGCACACCTGGGATTGAATTCCAGCTGTAACACTATCAAAGCCACTGTGTGACTTTGGGCAGCTTTTCCAACCTTTCTGAATTTGTGTTCCTCATTTTTTAAACAGGAATGGCAACTCCTCGTATAGTCTCAGGAGCCAAATTGCCTGGGTCCAAAACCGGGATCTTCTACAGAATAATTTCGCGATGTAGGGAAATCCATCGAACCCTTCTGGGGCTTTAGTTTCCTCATCTTTGAAACAGGGTTGATAATAGTATCAAATTCATACAGTTGGTAGGAATATGTGCATTCAGAGAACAAAAATTCTCTGAACTGTGCCCAGTACCTAAAAGTTGTTCAGTCAGTGTTAATTCTTGTCACTATCTACCTTACAGTTTGCTATAATCATTAAATGAGAGAATGCCAGTACCTAGCAAATTTTAAGTATTCAATTAATGGTCAAGATTATGTTTAAAGGCGACGAGCTGGGGGTAGGATGACTGCAGTGTCCTAGAAAGAAGCTTCTGAGAAACCAGATGGAGTGAAATGAGGCAAAAATTCCTGACCCACAGATTTATTCTTCATCCACCCCAAGGCAGATGAAGCAACAAAGGCAGGTGGCTTTTGGAGGGACAGTGCTTCCAGCTGCAGGTAGAAGGCTATTCATTTCCTTATTTGCTTTCTGTGTCTCTTCTATTGGTGAGGAATTTAAGAATATGCCACGGAATTTAGGTGAAGGAAGGAAGGCATACATGATTTGTTCCAAGAATGCAGGAGGAAACTCTCCCTAAACACAGCATTCATTAGTAAGAGCTTCCAGAACCTTCCAAAACTCTGTCTCCTTTTACAGCACCCCGCAAGTCCAAAGTAATGAAATAAAAGCATGGTAATAGGTAAACACAATTACAGCACCTGGATAGCTCCTTGGCAGGCAGGGGGTGTTTGAGAGCATTGGCTGGGGTCTCATTTTCCATAATCGAGCCCAGCCCTGCTGTGATCACTATAGTATTATGACCTGTGGGGCAAAGACGGAACCATACGTGATATTTCATTTTTGGGTAGCTGGTAATGAACCAGTTGCAGTCAAGTGAATTAATCTCCCTAGCTATTCAAAAACGAAACTTCATGTACAGCAATTTGTTCTTCATTGCTTTTTTTCCCCACTGCAGCCTTTTCAAATCACTCTTCCTACAGAAAAATGGAGAGAAAGAAAAAGAAAACTCAATGAAAAAATATTTTAACTTTTGCTGAATGTTGATGTCTTTTGTGATCATCAATAATAATAAATGTATATCCTATAGATACACAGCTTAGAATTCACATTGCTATTCTATTAGCCTCATACTGACCGATTATGAATCTTAAAACATGGAATAAATATTCAAAGAATTGGCATAACATAGATTCCAGAGCCGCTTTCAAACAGTTTAAATTTTCAATTGATATTTATCCAAACCCCCAGGAGTACCCTAATCAATCTCACTCAGTAAAATTACTCAATTATTGTACATTTAATAAATAGAAGTTAATGATCAAAACACATTATTGAGAATGAAAGACTTTGGCATAGATAGGTATAGACATGTAACACAGCTGTTAATCCTCTATAAATTTGTTTTTAATAACACTGATGTTTTGGTTGCATATGATAACTATTTCATTAAATATAAATTAAATGCATGGTTAAGCATATTTAAAACATGTAAATGTAATGTGTTGCTAGTGTATTTCATTTTATGTTTCCATGCAGTTCTAATAATTTTCTAAATTCAAATTGACTAGGTGTAGGGAAGTCCCTGGTCATTTATATGATACCTTCTTTCTGATATCATTAAGCTGCAGAAATTTAATACCTCTGAGTTCCAACATCGCTAGTCAATCGGTGTGCAGGAAAGACAATGTGTTTATCTGCTGGAAAGAAATGCTTATGGACTCAAATGAAAGGGAAAAAATGCTTTTAAATAATAGTAAAACACGCATTTTGCTTTTTTAGAAAAGTAAAGCAAAGAATCTAATACTAAAAAAGCTATCTTGCAATAACAATCCAGAGTGTGTTGTTGTGCATGATTTTTCATTTATGGATAGCAAGAGACATTAATATACTCGCCTATGGCTTGTGCATTACTATTCCCAGCTATGCAGAAATGGAACGTGATTTACAGCAACACATTCTTTGTTGCTATTCCAACATACCTATTGTCTTCCCTGCGTTCTGACTGGCTGGCTGGCTGGCTGGGAAAGGGGATGGTGCTGGACCGCACTCAATCATTATGGGTGTCTACAAATAGAGTAGGTGTATGTGAACTGAGATTTTTCAGCTTTGTATACCCAGCAAGCCAATCAGAGCACAGAAAGAACAATAGCTGAAGGTTTTACTGCTCTTTAAGTTTCCCCACTGATTCCCATTGCGACTGATTATATCACAGAAGTTATATAAAAATCACATTAAATGCCAACTAAATCAAGACTTTTCATGTCTTTTTTTCAAAGCAATGAAATTCAGGACAAACACTATACTATGCATGAAGATCACCACCTGGAGATCTAAACTCTTCATTCCAGGCATCGTATTTGAAAATGGAACTAGAGAAAAGTGTAGTTTATTCATTTTGTTATTTTCTGTGGTGCTCGCACTGCTGTTTTGAAAGTCCACCATAGGAGAGCTCAATTAAGAGCCTTCATAATTTTTACCAGTTAACTTTGATCAAATAGGCTATCTTGGAAAGGAATTCAGTAAATTTAGGCTATAAATTACCTACAGTGAGTTTTCAAATTTGGAATTCTGAAATACTAGCGTTTGGACAGGCCATTTCTTTCAGAAGGCTTGTGCTTTACCTGCTGATTTGGAACGATTTTACTTCATTTTACTCGAGCAGAGAAGACAAGGGAAAAACTTCCTTCTACTGGTTGGAAGAACAAGTCTCTTTCGGTACATGTGGAAAAGAGATATTCTGTTTTCCGCCACAAGTTGGATTAATACAAGAGGTTAGAGGCTCCCTTTAATCATGTTCTTTTAACTCATCGTTACATTGATTTTCGGGTTATATTTGTTGCCATAAGATTAGAAAAAGGTGATGAAATGAACAGGTTCCTTCTGACGTGTTGCTTCTTAGACAAGGACTTCAAAACTCTTTAAGATAAGCAAGCTCTTTCTTACTGAGCAAATGGGAAAATCGAGGCCATTTCAGCTCAGGACCCAGCTGTTCATACCACTCATTTCAGGATATTTTTATAGGTGAAGCTGAAAAATCCAATAAAATCTGCAAGTATCTACACTATAAATTCTATAGAGTATAGTGATAATGAGTTTTAGTTTTCTGCTCTATGACCTTAGACAAGTTGTGTATTTATCCAAACCTCATTTTCCTTCTCTGTAAAATGGGCTTAAGAACAGCACTCACCTCACTGGGATTTTCTGTAGATTCAATGTGATAGTGAATTTAAGAAATTTACACAGGGCTTGGCATATGTAATACAGTACTCAGTAAATGTTAGGTCTTAATACTATTCACATTTTACTCAGATATATCTTCATTGTTTAGAAAACTTGTCTCTTTAATAAAAACAGCTTACATTTGCAAGTGCGCCTTTTGACTTTTTAAACCTTTAACATCAATTAATTAATTCTCTTCTCTCCAAACATCAATTTTGTGAGTTGGGTGTAGAATTATTTTATCCTCCCTTGATTACCAAGAAGAGTAAGATAAAGAGGAATTAAGTGGCTTGCCTAAGGCAGTGCTAATGCAAGTATTAGAACCTATGTTCCTGACGCATTTACTTCCATTACATGAGTGGGGTTTCCAATTTTTCTCCCCAGGCAGTGGGGAACGGGCAGTCGTGGTTTGCATCAGAATGCAAAAGATGTTTTCTGCTTTGCAAAACTGTTTGCAGACTAGGGTTAGGGATTATTAAGATTGTGGAGAGGGCAGAAATGTGTTGGCTGCGGGAAGTGGCAGCATTTACAAATGCAGGGCTAACTTTTCCTGAAAAAAATAATAATGTCAGCAGCATTCACACTTCTGAATATATTAGGTGTGTAAATCCAAGGTGCAAATTGTTTGTAGAATCTCAATTAAAGCCTTTATAATATTGTCATTCGTAATCAGCTCACTATGAAAACAGGGCTTCCAGAGGGCACCAAAATCATTTGAACTTGCGATCTGTAATAGATTTGAATATTCAGATAAGGTCAGCGGTCAGAGCAGAGGCGACAGTTTTGGTCAATAAACAGGTTTAGTGAGACAAAATCTTTTTGTCTACGTGAGAATGGCTTGGAGAAATTGGTTCTCAAGGGGGAATCAAAAGATTAAATTCAGCTGCGTTGCCAATTTATTTGCAGGCCAAACAAGTGTGCGATGGAAATCTTTGGAGGGGGAGGTGCCTGCCCCTGTGAGAAGCCCCTGTTGACAGCACCGGAGGGGGCTCCCAGGCAGCTGTCCTGACCACAGCTGAGACTGAGCTTAATGGAGGGAGATTCGTGGGGAGAGAGAATGAGCAACTCAGCGCTTGACCGAGGCTATCCTGAATTAAGCCAAGTGAAGGTGAAGGATCTGGGCTGCAATGTTTTACATAGTTCCAGCCCCTGCTTTCCTGTCCCCCACCCTTAAAATTGCTTTCTCTGAATTATGCCTTGGCATGAAGCCTTAGTAATGGCTTGGAACAAAGGCCATTACAAGCTTCTCTCCGTGAAGATCCACAGGAGAAATTTCTCCCTGGTCTTAGTACTAGAAAGGCTTGTGCTTCTCTCGAGTGCCTGTTTACCTTACAGACGCTGCGAATAAGAGAATTCTGTCGTTTGAGCCTGTGTTTCCAAGAGTCTTGGGGCGGGGGGGTCTTTCAGACTGCCTAAGAAGCTACTGTGGGCTTGGGAATGAGAGCAAAGGGAGAGGTGAGAATGGGCTCTGAGGACTTGGATTCCGGCTTCTACCGGAGCAGTTCCGCTTTTTTGTTTTCTGCATAAGATTTCATTTGAAGAAAGGATTGGGTGGCCAGCAAAAAGTTTTGGAAACCACTGACTTAACCAATTGCTTCTTGTAGTATTTAGAATAAACTCTAACCCAGAACCGGAGTGGTCTGCTCTCTTGTATCCTTTAGCTCACCCTGTGTCGTCTGCCTTCACTCCTTACTTCATGTATACCGATCTTTCAGTTTCTGCAGTAAAAGCTGTGGTCCTTCCAACATGATGGCCACTGACTGGAATCTTTTCTCAACCGTTGTCTGGTGATGTCTTCAGTGTAGAATCACTGGAGTTTATGTTCAGCTACATACAACAGTGATTCTCAAAGAACTGTGGCTTAAACAAGACAGACATCGGTATCTCTTTCATGTCAGGCGGGAGTCTGGGGTCCCTGTGGTGTCTTCAGAATGTCATCTGGGTTTGTCTTTCTTCTCTGCCACCCTTGGATGTGCCTTTCAAGATCCTGTCATGGTCCAAAGGACTTTGGAGCCATCAGTAGGAGGAAGTGGGAACCACAAAGGGATGCTTCTACCAACGAAAGCTGCTGTCTTTAAGCAGTTTCCGCTTACATTTTACTGTCCAGAACTTAGTCACGTGGTCATCTCCCACTGTAAGGGAAGCCGGAAAATGTAATGTTTTATTGAGGCAGTAACATGCTTCTTTAAAAACTGGAATTCTATTATTAAGAAAGGAGGAAATGAAAATTAGGAGGCAACTTGAAACTAGAGGTTTCAAGTTCATTTTCACTCTCCCCCATCTAAAGTGTAATCTCCATCTTCCGTAATATTTGCTCTCTTAGAACACTATTCTTTTCCTTTATGGAAGTTTCATAATTTATAACTTACGTTTAACTGTTAAAATTTGTCTTCCAAGCTGGATGGTAACTTCTCCGAGGGGAAACACTGAGTCTTTGTTATTTCACGCCATTTAACCAATGTCCAACAAAATGCCTTACAACTGCCATGTGAAATATTTGCCATATAAGTAAACAAATGAATGAATTTCTTTGATTGTATTTGCTGTTAAACAGTTCAGAGCCAAATTTATGGTTTAACTTCAGTAAATGTTCAGGAGTTCCTGAAGGGCATTTAGGGTGCTAAGTTCATTCTAGGCTCTTATTTATTTTTCTATTCCTATGTCCTTTTAAATTTCCTAATTTATTCAGATTTGCTTACATTGTAGGGGATTATATATTTTGGAGGCTTGTTTTTAATCCATTTGGGAATGAAGGGGAGGTGGGGCAAAGATAAATGGAGACTTAGTAAAGAACATATAAAATTTAACTATTCAGCAAGAATGCTCTAAACAAAAATTTTTAAGTGTGAAAAAAAAGTCCAACAACAATAAAAGATGATAGACATCTCTTTCAGCATATTGTTTGATGGTCCCCATGCCAGGAGGCATTAATGTTAGTAAAGAATAATTAACTAACCATAAAACAGGATCCTGTTCAAAAGTAACTAGTAAGCTGCAGGAGTTCGGTTAAGATCACACTTAGGAAGCTAAGGATGATTAACCTTTGCCTAGGTTATAAAACGGCCCATTTGAGAACTGTTGCCACTGAATATATTACCTGGATATCAATTGGATTATTGAGTGAGAGGTTTTACATGATGTTTAGTATGATGATATATATCTGGTTACAAACTGTTTATGACAAGTGGAAAAGCCAATAAAAGATTAATGCAGATTTAAATAGATTTTTCTTCTTTACTTGAGTTGCTGTTAATTTATGCATATATAACTCGATACCTGTATATTTGAAAGAGATGCTAGTTTATTATTTGTAATGAAGAAAGATGGCTCTTGAATATGTAAGTGAAATTGTAATGTTGATGTTGGAGCTCCTGTTTAAAGGGGGTTTTCGGTTCTTTGAGGATTTTCTTTTCTTTTCTTTTCTTTTCTTTTTGAGATGGAGTCTTGCTTTGTTGCCCAGGCTGGAGTGCAGTGGTGTGATCTCGGCTCACTGCAACCTCCTCCTCCCAGGTTCAAGTGATTCTCTTGCCTTAGCCTCCCGAATAGCTGGGACCACAGGTGTGCGCCACCATGTCCAGCTAATTTTTGTATTTTTAATTGATGTGGGGTTTCACCATGTTGGCCAGATTGGTCTCAAACTCCTGACCTCAGGTGATTCACTGGCCTCAGCCTCCCAAAGTGCTAGGATTACAGGCGTGAGCCACTGTGCCCAGCCGACATTTTTCATTGGAATTTTTATTTGGTGCAAACTTTGCCAACTGAACCTCAGTGTAATTTAGCAACTTTTACAGGTTAAAAGAGAAGTCACCCTCATGAACTTGTAATAAATTAACATGTATTTTCTTGTCATTTCAATTTTTTTCTTTGATTTATCACAAAGTACACATCCAACAGCAATCATTTTTCTTTTTTTTTTTTTTTTTTTTGAGACGGAGTTTCGCTCTTGTTACCCAGGCTGGAGTTCAATGGTGCGATCTCGGCTCACCGCAACCTCCGCCTCCTGGGTTCAGGCAATTCTCCTGCCTCAGCCTCCTGAGTAGCTGGGATTACAGGCACGTGCCACCATGCCCAACTAATTTTTTGTATCTTTAGTAGAGACAGGGTTTCACCATGTTGACCAGGATGGTCTTGATCTCTTGACCTCGTGATCCACCCGCCTCAGCCTCCCAAAGTGCTGGGATTACAGGCGTGAGCCACTGTGCCCAGCCGACATTTTTCATTGGAATTTTTATTTGGTGCAAACTTTGCCAACTGAACCTCAGTGTAATTTAGCAACTTTTACAGGTTAAAAGAGAAGTCACCCTCATGAACTTGTAATAAATTAACATGTATTTTCTTGTCATTTCAATTTTTTTCTTTGATTTATCACAAAGTACACATCCGACAGCAATCATTTTTCTTTAGTTTTTTTTTTCTTAGCTGTACATTTTATTTATTGTCTTTAAATTTTTGTATTAAAAATCTTTTGGGAACAGGGATTGTGTCCTGAGGCTTCTTTTGCATTTCCCATGTGACTAGCACACATTATATACTTAGTAGGGGCTTGAGAAATTCTTGAGCTTGAATCATTTTTCTTCTTTCTTTTTTCCCTTCATCCCTCCCTCCCTTCTCCCTTTCTTCTCTTCTTTCCTGCTAAATACTTTCTGCCTTCTTTTCTTCCTTCAATAAGCATTAATTAATTGAGTAGCTACTATATTCTGGACTCCTTACAGAGAATTAGTATACAAAGATGAATATGATATGGATCTTAGGCTAAATAAAGGTTGCGGCACGGCAATATGGATGCTGTGGTGGGACCAGAACGGAAGCTCTTTCAGCTTGAGAGTGCTTGTTATGGTATCACTTTGTGAAGACAAAATAAGGGAATTCAATGAGAAGACAACCCGAACACTGCCCACCAGGGACACTACCTCTTTATGGTTAGCCGAATGAAGCCACGTGCGGAAACTGGTCTGTAAACTCTAAAGTGCCGTGCAAATATATCATTACCATAAATGATGGACACGTCAATCCCCCTCTCCACCAAATTATGGGCGGGGACAGTATCTTACTGATCTCTGTTTCTTTAGTACATTATAGGCACACATAATAAACAATAGATGTGTGTGAGTAAAATATTGAACATTCACTTTTTACTATTACAGTCATCATTCCCAGTACATCAGCTTGTATCTTGTTGTTTTGTTTAGTCAGGATACTGGTGTACGAAACCCAGGTTTACTCTTCATTTGTGAGTGCTCTAATGACCCTGGCATGGGTTGGACTGGAGCCCCTTTGCTTTTCGCTTGAAGCCTAGGTCAGAGTTAGGAATAATTGGCTAAGGTAAAACACCACAAACCAAAACCCAGCTAAACATAGATCCAATAGAAACCAGTTGTGCTCGAGAAGATTTGGTCAGAGATCAAAAAGATTCAGACCACTTGATTCCATCTAAACCAAACTTCTGAATTATTCGTTTGTAATATAACATCAAGCTCAGCTGTATTTATACAAAAAGCATGGCGGTAGAAGGAAAACGCTTTCTTTGTTTTGAATTCCTCAAAGCTTTACAGGTTCTTCCTAAAGTTCCAATTTTATGTCACTTGAGTAGATTATTTTTTACTCACATGAATTGTGGACAGACACTGTGATGAAGGCCTTACACACAAAACCTTATTTCGATCCTGTACAAAATGGTGTGAAGTTGGTAATATTATCATCACCATTTTGATGAAGAAACTGAGAAATTGAGGCTGTCTCAAGGTTGTGCAGCACTTGGGCCACGTAACTAGCACTGGCGTCTCTGGCTCTGAAACCTGTATTCTTTATTATGATTATTTTAATACATGCTTTCTTGTTTTCTTATATTACATTTCAAAGAATTCTTAAAAAACTCTATGACAACTTTTAATTTTGAAAATTTCTGAACCTACCAAAAAATTCAAGGTATATTATAATGAATATCCATGTACCTTCCAAAGAGAAGCAGTTACCAACGTTTGCCACATTTGCTCTCTTTCTGTTTACACACACATACACACTTCCCCTGAACCATTTGAATGGTTGTGCGTTGAGGAGTCGTTGATGACATGTCACCCTAGACATTTCAGTAGGCAGCCCCCAGGAGGAACAAGATTCTTTCTTATAGCTGATAATACTATTAGCCTACCCCCTAAAAGGTGACAGTAATTCCATATCATCTTACATCCAGTCCATATTCCAATCCCCAGATTCCCTTTAAAATATCTTTTGTGACTGTGGCACATGTGTCTGTGACTGTGTTCTCCCTTAGATTTGATCCTCTGGGGACTTTGGAGGACTCAAGGTCTTCACGCTTAGAGCCACACCACAGCCAGTTAGAGTGATTATAGAGTCCATCTCTGGTTTTACAAATTTTAGTCCAAGGGTCTTCCCCTTTTCTTCTCCTCGTTTTCCTCTTAGTTGTCTTCTTTAATTTCTTTTTGGCTTCAATGTACTCAATTTTTGATAGCATCTAAAATATCAATACTTATTCATGAACTAATACTTGAGATACTTTTGTATGCCTGTACTTTAAAAAATATTACTTTCATTATAAAAGCCATACATTCTAATTAAAGAAAATTTAGAAAACCCATAAATTAGAAAGAACGGTTTAAAAATCTATTCTATTCCCTCCATCTACACCTAATCACTCATGCATTTTCTTCCCAGCTTTTTTTCCTACACACAAGATACTTAAGAAACAATTACGATAATTTACACGTATAATTTTGCACTCTCCTTTTTTCTCACAAAAACATATTTATTATGTAATAGTGTGGGCTTTGGAGTCAGACTGTAGAAGTCCAAATCCTGATTCTGCCACTTACGAGTTGGGTGACGCTGGGTCATCACAAAACATCGCCAAAATGAGAACACACAAGAGAGTGAAGGGGGGCCTATCAGTCATGAACCCAAAACATCAGGCATAAAGTGAGACTGTCCCAGAACTTATGGTCACCCACCTTGGCAAAATTGCTGACCTCTGAGGTTCAGTTTCTGCATCTAACAAAAGATTCCTGTGATCCTCAAATGAAATAAAAGAGCACATGGTGAGTGTGCAATAGATATTAACTATTATCATGGTCTTTATAAACATCACCTTCTATGGTGGCATGATACCCCACTGGAAGATGCTTCCCAGTTCACGTCATATTCAGGGCCATCTTTTTTACAGTCTTCTAGTCCTTCTCCCTCTACTCCTGACTGGTAGACTGAACCATGGACCTTGCTTTGCGGGGGTCCTCCCTGAGACTCTTGTGATATCTTTACTTTTAATGGGGTTGTCCTTAGCTTATGCTCATTCCACACAGTGTGAATCCTGAGGCTTCAAGGTCATAACTTTAGAAGGTGATTAAGAATAGGCAGGCAAATCTGCTGTCTTTATCTCTATGCTTATCACAATTTCTATCTATTAAAAACATTCATAGGCTGGGCACAGTGGCTCACGTTTGTAATCCTAGCACTTTGGGAGGCTGAGGCAGACAGATCAGTTGAGGTCAGGCGTTCGAGACCTGCCTGGCCAACATGGTGAAACCCCATCTCTACCGAAAATACAAAAATTAGCCTGGCATGGTGGTGGGCGCCTGTGGCCCCAGCTACTTGGGAGGCCAAGAAAGGAAAATCATTTGAGCCTGGGAGGTGGAGGTTGCAGTGAGCCGAGATCATGCCACTGTACTCCAGCCTGAGCAACAACAGAGGGAGACTCCATCTAAAAAAAATAAAAAAAATAAAAACAAAAAATCCTGATAACGAGGATTATCATGAACAACTCTTTAACTCCTTTCAGAGACAGAGTACAAGAATTACTACCTCTAATAGCGGATGTAAATAAGGCAAAAGCATAATAGGGTGAGACAGATTGGTATTCCCCACTTATCTACTCCTTCTTCTAAAGAAATCAATTTCAGAGCTCTGAGCGTGCAATCTATGCTCACCACCTCTGAGATTACCCTTTCACACTCCTCACCCACCCACCCTGTAGCTCCAACAGCAGCTGGAGAGTGGGGGCGCGTTACCTGCTGCTGGGCCCCTCCCTCCAGTGTGAGTTGTCCTTAAGATTTCTTTCCACTTTGGTTAAAGATGTGTGGTTTGGACGGTGTATGTAATATCTACACACGCATATATTTATATATAGTGTTAATTTTTTTCTTTCTACAAAATATAAGATCCCAGAGGGCAGAGATAGCATCACAATGAGCGTTTTATCTCCATTGCCTGGGATAGGACATGACACTGGATATTTTTGTCAGCTAATGACTGTGTCCCTGAAAAAAGGAAGAAAGGGAACTGCATCTGAGGGTGTACACCTTTCCTAGATCTTCTAGCTGGTCTGGTCCTGTGGCTGGTGACCATGATGCTTTTAATCAGTGAATATTGTTTTGAAAATAAAACGGGATTCAGTGCCCTCTTTTCCCATTGGGATAAACTGTCATCACAGTGCCATTCCAAATACAAATGCCATTCCAAACACAGGACATGATGCATAACCAATACTAACACATGCCATTTGAAGCTTTAACAGGACAGTCCTCCTTCAAATTTATAACAGTCTATGTTTAAAAACCTGACAAAACCAAAATGTGTTCTCCATAAATTACAGTGGCAGCATTCCTGCTGCCGAAGTGAAGGTTGTGTCAGCATTTCCATTATTCTGTGGATCGCTGTGTTTCAGGGCTTTAGTTCTTGGCTATAAAAATGCACCTTGGGTTTAAAACTGGCAAGGAACACTTCAGCCTTGGAACAAATTTGCTTCACCAAATTTTGAGAACAAAACCAATTTGTTTATTTGCCCCTTTGTCAATGACTTTTGTGAAGAGAAACATCCATGAATTTCATTTCCAATTTCATTTTTTTTTAAAGCTGGATAGTTTCAGATTTCTACTCAACAATGGTAAGGTCTTGTTTTTGGTGTTAGGGGAAGAAAATAAAATTTGTAAGCCTTGTTTTTAAAGAACTACATTGTTCTAAAACCAGCCACCCTCCTCCTCCCCAGTCTGATTTCATTAAGAAGGGTTAACAATGGTTTTATTTTGACATGGGCAAATCAGATGGCTACGGTTGGTGGTGAAATTTGATTATGTGATTAGGTTAATAACCTCTCAACAACAGACCTTATTCTGTAGCTACTTGTTAGGTATAATTTCCCATTGGCTTCCTGGAGAAATCATTTAGTATAACTGTTCATACACTTAATTAAATTTCTTTAGTTTCATTTAAGCATGTATTTATTTGTGGTCCCTTGGGCAAGTCACATTTTTCAATACAGTTCTTGATAGAATTCTTTAAGAATTTCAGTTTTTAGAAAGGGAGCTGCAACTCTTAATTCAGTGCAATAAAACATTTAAATGGTTTTAGGGTTTTGGTCTTCCATTCCTCTGAACCAAGATTTCCTCCAAAATCAGAAGTTACTTACGTCAAGTTTTATTGATTTTTCTTGAATTTTATCTGTAGATACATGTACATACTTCTTCCTTAATTACATTGTTTGGTTCTCAAGAAATACCTGAGCTATCCAATTACCAGGCATGGAGGGAAGGGACATAGCCCACCCCGGTGGTGAGGAAGGGCTTCCCAGAGGAGGCAGTGCCTGGGCAGAATCACATAGCATAGGTAGGAGTTAGCTCGGCTTAGAAGGGAAAAATGGATTACAAGTGAAGAAGATAGGAGATATTCTTAAATAGAAGGTCAAAAAGTGTCACGAGATCATTTCTTTTCTAGGTTTAAGCCAGATACAATTTTGGAGATCTGTAAGGGATATGGAAATTAATGGCTTACTGTGAAGCCACTGAATTAATACTTTTATTTTTTTAAATCAGGACGTCTGTGCTGCTGAGATCATTACGGAAGCAACAGTAGCAGGTGGCCTAGCCATACAGGGATTCCTTACTTGCAGCGGAGAATGTTGCTGCCACTCAAAGTCACCAGGGGCTGCAGCGCTCCCGCGGAGACTCACACCATCTAACAACACACATGCTCAAAACAGGGAAATGTGCATTTTCAGGAGAGGAAGAGACAAACCTTTTGTTTAGCTAATTGGCATGACAGAGTCTGACATACACGTGCTCCTGGAAGAACAGTGTCAGGTGTCTGCACTCAAAATCTGGAGCACAGGCAACTGGAGGAAGGCCTCCGTGACATTGATTTTTATTGTGTGTGTGTGAATAGTTACAGTTATATGTAAATAAATAATTGAAATTATGCAGAATTGAAAAAAGATTGTGAGGTTCAATGGAAATCTGTGTGTGGGTGTGTGCATGCGCACACACAAATGTGTACGTGTGGTGATTATTATTAAAGAAAAGATCTCAAAGTGATTAAACTGTTCAGATAAAGATAAATATAGTGTCTCCAGCCCCACCCTCCAAAGTGTAATTCTGGAGCAGTTTCTCATGCCAAGTTCTGGATGGCTGAATCGTAAGAGAACTTAGTAGTTAATAGCCACCTGGGAGAGGGTGAGGGAGTGGGAACTAAGGCAACAGATGTAAAAAGTTAAGCAGGTGCCCCTGGGGAGGAGTCAATGTATCTAATGTTCTATCTGACCAGGACTGATGTGTGTGGAGGGCCCCAGGCTGTGACTGCCACTCCCTGGGTGAGAGGTGAGGGGCCTGAGAACAGGAGCCAGCTGCTTTCACTTGCTCCCAGGCCTCCCTGTCCCGGAGTGGCCAAGCCCACTTCTTGAAATAACCAGCTGCCAGGGCCGCTGCGCAGGCGGGAGGCGGGAGAGGCTTCCTGCCTGGAGTGTGAGGAACTGAGCCACCGACCTGACCACTAGGAGGCAGGATCACCTTACCTAACCCACTGGCAGGCTCGCCCAGAGGCCTGGACGCCTTAGAAAAGAATCTGCTTGCTCTGGGTCCAAGAGTAACCCGAACCTGGTTCATCAAGAATAACGAAGAGAAGGAGTTTGCCTTTGAATTCTGGCTCTAACACTACCTGTGGGATCCCAGGGAAGTCACTACCCTTGGCAAGCCTCAGTTACTTCATCTGTAAAATGGAGGCAGTGATGTCTGCCCCTCAGGGTGTTTGTAGGATGAGAAATGGTGTCTGGAACGTAGTGGGTCCCTGGTAAGTAACAGCTATTATGTGTAAAAAAGGTGCTCATGAAACGTGTCCCCACAAACATGCCTAAAATCCTCCCTACCCACATACCACTTAGGCAGATCCAATTCAGTCTGGGCAGCTCAAGAGTAACAGGGTTGGAAATTTGAGCCCTTGATATGAAGCCCCCAGCTGCTCCCTTTGGAACACGCTAAAAGGGATGGAGGAAGCCGTAGGGGCTCCAGATGCCAACTGCCCTGGCAGGACCCATGCCCAAAGAGTCGCCATCTCTGTCCTGCTTTGGGAAACAGAATTGTTTGTCCTTAATCCTCCTTATGGGAAAAAGTTGAGCATTGGAGTCCAGGAGAGAACGCCAGGGCTTGACCTCTGCTGGGTCATTGAGCAACCACGTGCCCCTCATGGGTGGAGTTGGAGGCTAAAGAGACATTTGGAGAAAAAGACCCATGGGTGTAGGAGGCCCCTTGCCCGTCAGCCACCTGAGACCTGTCTACCCTGCCACCCCCGTCTTACAAGCGTGAGAGCCAGAAGAGACCTCGGGTACAGTGGTGCCTGCAGATGAGTTTCGTTTGACCTGTGTTTCCCACACTTCCTGGGAGCTCAGGCCCTGGAGAGGGACTCAGAAGACAGCCTCTGCCTTACGTTGCCTTTCAAACCGATGACCTACTCTCATTGATGCAAGCTGATTTGCATCCCAAACCCTAGCTGTAAGGAAATGAGAAAAGTGGTATTTGATGTCCTGGTCTCTGAAGAGCAAAAGGCTCCCCTAGAAAAGAGAGGAGTGGGAAATGTGGGAGCCAGCACCCCCATATCCTCCACAGGCGCCAACATTTAAGGAATCCAGAGCTTTCACAGGAAAGTCCAGTTTTTCTGGGCAAGTTAGAAGACTTGCCAGCAGTGGGCCCTCACTCTCACATCCACAGTCTGCTGGCACGAGGCTGGTGCTGTGCCCCAGCTGGGCATTTGCTCTCCCGTTCTCCCCCAGCACTACCGGCCTGGCCCCTGATGGCCATGGAGTTTGCACCCCCCACCTTAGAGACTGGACCCCTCTTCAGGAGACGGCTTGGTCTAGCCTCTTCCCTTATGGATAAAGAAAGCAGAGCCAGGAGAGGGGACTTCCTCCGAGTTCTGTGACTCTTCATTGTCACTGTGGAGGCTGGAGCTCATTTTCCCGATTCTCCAGTGTCCCCTGTTTTCACCGCATTTTTCTGCCTCTACTTGATGTTGCATAAACCGTGGCCTGAGTGGAAGAGACAAACAGTGGAGTCCAATGAAGGCACTGTCCGTGTGAAGCTTGGCTGGACTCCCTTTCGGGATGGCCACACAGCGTCCGAGTGGTGGTCCTGAGCTTTTAAACAACAGTTACATTACGTTCTTTAGTCTCTCTTTTAAAAGGCAAGAAATAGTGTAACATATTTCCCACAAAACGATTAACATTTAATAAAAAGTTTTAATGTTATCAGGAAGATTAGGCTCTCCAGAATGATTCATTCCCAGAGGGTTTCAGACGGCCACCGTTTTAGTAAAATTGCTCTCATCTGGAGAACACCTTTAACTTACCCAAAGCATTTTCATGTGTGGCGATGCATTGCAATCTTTAATATACATTTTTACTTTAATGTTTAAATCATGTAATCCTCCTTTAAATGAAATTTTACTTGAAACCTCAATATATAATAGAGATACAAACAGAACAGTTCTGGGCGAAGCTGGGCTGGGAGACTCTGAATCCCACCCACGGACTCCTTCATTTCCCACCCGCCCTGCTGGAGGTGCCACCACCCAGAAGAGGTCCAGGGTTCTCCACACCTGCTGTCTCTCAGCCACAGAATCACCTGGGGATGTGGGATAGGTGTAGATTCCGTGGCCTCCTACTGCCCAGTTGATTCCAATCTCGCAGTTGAGGCCTGGGCACCTGCGTTTTAACAAGCCCTACACAAGGTGGTTTTTGTGCATTCTGACGCTTGAGAAACTCCGTCCTGGGCTTCCAGGGAGCATCATTTGTAAACTCATTCATTCTGTTTTTGACATGAATAGGTGTGCATTATTAGCCTAATTTTACAGTTGACACTCTGCCCAAGGTTGGACATTTCACTGGTGGGGACAGAAGCTAAACTCTGGGCCCCTCAACATGGTGGACCCCCTGCATTCTTCCTATCAGACCGTGCTGCAGGAATGCACAGAACTGGAGTAAGCCCCTGTGGCCATGTGAGCCCAGGCCCACGTGCTGTCAAAGCAGATATCAGAGGCCACCAGATTATCTCTAGCCCTTTCCCTGTCTGTCTCAGAGAAAGGAGAAAGTGTCACGCAACGGATGGAGTATGCAAGTCACATGGGTCTGAATTGGAATCCTCCCCTTCTGCTTCCCAGTCACGAGCCTCAGTTAAGAAGACTAGAAAGCATACAGTTGGCCGTCTGTCTCTGTGGGTTTCAGATCCCAGGGGTTCAACTACCTGCTGATGAAAAATGTTCAGGAAAAAGGAACAAATAAGAATACAACAATAAAAATTAATCAAATTTTGAAAACAATGTAGTGGCTATTTACACAGCATTTACATTGTATTAGGTATTATAAAAAATCTAGAGATGATTTAATATCTGGGAGGAAGCATGAGGTTACATGCAAAAACTATACCATTTGATACTGGGGACTTGAGCATCTATATCTTGGTATCCCTGGGGTTCTTGAACCAATCCCCCAGGGATACAGAAGAATGACTGAACATGTAAATGGCCCAACAGATGCCTCACATCAAGTGCTTAATAAATTGGGAGCTGTTATTGCTCTTATTCCTAAAGAGTGGCCTCGTATAAAGAGGGGTCCCATGTAGACGACAGTCCTCTTAAAGCTCTCTGGGTCAGATCCCTGGTAAGCAGCCTGTGTTGACCCCAGTAGCAAGGCCCACAGGTATAAATGTGGGACAACTAGGGTCCCACAGGACACTGCTAATAGGAATGTCTTGGTCTGGAGCACAGATGGTTCAGAGAAAGAGCCATGTCCATGAAGCAAAGGGGGATTTTTCTCTGTGGCTTGGCCTTTGCCTGCTTGGAGACCTTTGGTTTGTAGATGGCTCATTTCCCTCACAGCATCACCCCGCTTCCCGCAGTCACTGCCACCTTTTCATATGGGTTCTCAAGAGCTGGAAGGGGGCCTGGGGATCCCAGGCCTGGCTCCACACCACTTGTATCCTTCACCTAATCCCCCCAGTGGGATGGTAGCCCAGGAGAGAGGCTAGTGGGCCCCAGCACCTGCCCGGGGTCCTGAACCAGGACGGCAGGCTCTGTAAGTGAGTCTCCCTCCAGCTCCAGGTAGCCTTTCCGCACCACCCCTCAAGGCCCACCACCCTGTGCCCCACAGTTGCATCTTTACGCCCCGATGGGTGCAGTAGCCTCCCTATGAACTGGTGTCCCTGCATGGGAACCTCCCAGGGTAGCCTTCCAAGGCTGCTTCTCGTGGCGGTGACACAGGGGAGGGGAGGATCTGTGTCCCAGACCTGCAGGAGGGCGTGGACGATACTGGTGCTCAGAGTGGGCCACTTCCCAGATTGGAGAGAGACAGCATTTGGGGCAGTATGATCCTAAAATAAAAGCTGCCTCCTGGGGAAGGAAGGTAATTGGGCCACAACTCAGAGAGAGGTACGGAAAGGAGGGGAGGAATAAGAAAGATGACCCCAAACACCCCCTCATCCACCGTGCTGGCCTGGGGTCATCTCTGTAGCAGGGAGCTGACTGGTGCTTCCTCATTCCCCACACGGAGGAGCCACACTGGTCAGTGTTTCCAAGTCACCTCTCCAGACCCCAGCCCTTTAGGTGCCCTCTACCTCCCTCATCAAATCTCTGTGCCCCAAACGCATCTTCCCTTTCACAGACAACTCAACCCACCCACTGGACTCCAAGCCCCTGGTCTTTCTGGTAAACCCTAGGGAAGTGAAGCCCTCCCTCCTCCCTGCTCCTAGAGCCTGGGACCCTCCCAAGGTATAATTCTCCCACGTTGTTTCGTACCTCTTGTAATGTGCGTGTGTGTTTATCACCTTTGATTGGACTTCTTGCCGTATTATTTTGTTATTTCTAGTGTGTACTACAGAACCTGGCACACAGTAGGATATTAATAAATGTTTGATGAGAGACCAATAAATATATGGAAAACTATCCCACATCACGAATCCTCAGAGAAATGCAAATCAAAACCACAGCAAGTTACCACCTCACCCCAATCAGAATGGACATTACTAAAAAGTAGAAAAACAGCAGATGCTAGCCAGGCTGTGGAGAAAAGGGAGTGCTCTTACACACACTTAGTGGAAATGTAAATCAGTTCGCCCGCTGTGGGAAGCAGTTTGGAGATTTCTCAAGGAACTTAAAACAGAACTATCATTTGACCCAGCAATTCCATTACTAGGTATATCCAAAAGAAAACAAATCGTTCTACCGAAAAGACATGTAGTCACATGTTCATTGCAACATTATTCACAATAGCAAAGACATGGAACCAACCTAGGTGCCCATCAATGGTGGACTGAATAAAGAAAATGTGGCACATATACACTATGGAATACTATGCAGCCATGAAAAATGAATAAAATCATGTCCTGTACAGAAACGTGGATGCACCTGGAGGCCTGTTGTCTTAAGTAAATGAACACAAGAACAGAAAACTAAATACCATGTGTTCTCACTTATAAGGGGGAGTGAAACAATGAGTATGCACGGACATAAAGATGCAATAATAGACATTGGGACTATTAGAGGGAGGAGGGAGGAAGGGAGGCAATAGTTGAACAACTAAACGTTGGTTGGGTACCATGCTTAGTACCTGGATGATGGGATCATCCACAATCCAAACCTCAGCATCACGCAATATACTCAGGTAACAAACGTGCACATACACACATTTGATCTAAAATAAAAGTTGAAAAAAGTGAAATGTTTAATGGATGCATATAAACATGTGACATGGAGCATTCCAGAACCCGGGCCACACACAGGGATTGTTTCAGAGGCAAACAGGAATGGTGCTGCTGTCACCGACACCCCCCGGCACATTCAGCACAGAAATAAATGCACGGATATGGACTGGGGTAAGTGCTAGGACAGCAAACGAGTTATGAGTCAGGAACAGGAGCTCCACTGGTCATCGGCAGTTCCGGAGGACCACTGGGAAGACCTGACAGGCCGGGTGGGGAAGGAGGCTGGAGAAAGGGCATGTGAGGGGGATCTAGGGGCAAGAGCTGCACTGCCTGAAGGAACTAAAGGGGGACACATGTGTCTGTAGCCACATGAACGAGAGAGAGAGGCCTGGAAGGGCCAGGAAGGACAAGGAGGCCAGGTCATCAGGGCCTTTGAAAGAGAGTTTGCCCAGGACGCTGGGGTTGACACCTGTTGTCTGGCGTACTGTTAATAGCACTCGATTCACCCTCAGAAAGGTCTCAGTTTGGAGGATGAATTATGGGTTGCCCTGCTCAGAGGCCATGTGAAGACATGGATACAGTTGTCCCTGGGTACCCTTGGAGGGTCAGTTCTAAGACCTCCAGAGGATACCAAAATCTGTGGATGCTCAAGTCCCTGATACGAACGACATTGTATTTGCATATAACCTGCATACATCTCCCTGCGTTTTCTTTTCTTTTCCTTCGTTCTTTCTTTTCCTTCTTTCCTTCTTTCTTCTTTCTTTCTTTCCTTCCTTTCTTTCTTTCTATCTTTCCTTTTCTTCTCTTTTCTTTCTTTCTCTTTCTCTCTTTCTTGCGACAGAGTCTTGCTCTGTTGCCCAGGCTGGCGTTCAGTGGCACAATCTCTGCTCACCGCCACCTCTTCCACCCAGGTTCAAGTGATTTTCCTGCCTCAGCCTCCTGAGTGGCTGGGATTCCAGGCATGCCAGCAGAGTTCCGGACTCATAACCTCCTGTTGTTTGCTGTCCTAGCGCTTGTCTCAGTCCGTATCTGTGCATTTATTTCGACTAAAGGTGTTTGTAGTAGAGACAGGGTTTCACCATGTGGATCAGGCTAGTCTCGAACTTCTGACCTTGTGATCCACCAGCCTCGGCCTCCTAAAGTGCTGTGATTATAGGCACGAGCCACTGCGCCCGGCCTCCCTGTATACTTTCAATCATCTCTAGGTTACTTGTAATTCCTAACGTAAGGTAAAGGCTGTGTAAGTAGATGTCATATTGTTTAGGGAATGATGACAAGGAAGAAAACTACCGGCTCAGAGCAAACAGATTTTTTTTTCCCTAATATTTTTGCTCTGTAGTTGGTTGAAGCCACAGCTGCAGTCCCACAGAACGGATGAGGAACCCACAGAAATGGAAGGCCGACTGCACGCATATCCTAAGCACCATGGGAAGCTAGCGAAGGGTTTTCAGCAGGGGAACAACATGACATTCTTTGAACAAATGAGGATTGGAAGAACATTTTTAATAGCAGAAACAGTAGACTGTGGGTAATGAGATAAGGGAAAACCCTGAGGAAGAAGAGCGTTGCTTCCTAGCTGGGAAGACTGGAGCTGAGGGAAGATCTCAGAGGTCACTGCATGCTGAATGCGTCATGTCTGGAACAGTGCTGGGAGCAAGTGTCAGGGTGATGTTGCCAGACGCCTTCTGAAAACAAAGAACGAAATAAATTCTAGAAGAGAAGGGAGTGAGGCATTCTAAAACTGAGCAGAAAGTAGGAGCCGTCGGGCCTTACATTTTATTTGGATTTGTGAATAAAAGCTGGGCTTCAAGTTGACTTCACTTAGTGAATGCCTCCTCTAGGCTAGGTGATAGGAAAAAGAAGCAAGCACCAGCTCAGGGCCTGCTGCAGTAAGGATAGAGATGGGAACGATGTCTATCAACATTACACACGTCATCGCCTAATAGAACCATATAATGACGTACAGTATCAGTACATACCAATATCTATAAAGGTATGTATTGCATATAGTGTAGATAATTACTATACATGCTATTATTTATATTCTATAAATGGGAAAATCATTTCTCTGTATGAGAAAATGAAATAGAAATAAGAGGGCCAAAGGAAAGATTGGAAGGCCAGTCCCATCCGATGCCGGGTGTAGACAGCGAGTGTGGCAGGAGTGGAGAGAAGATCCGTTTTCTGAGGTGGGAGGGCAGGAGAGGGGATAAAGGGCTGATCCTGAAGGAAGGGGATGGAGGAAGAGAGTGCAAGGATCAAGGAGGGAAATGGTGTGACTAAAAGCTCCAAGGAGGACCACCTGAGGTCAGGAGTTCGAGACCAGCCTGGCCAACATGGTGAAATCCCATCTTTACTAAAAATACAAATTAACTGGGTGTGGTGTTGTGTGCCTTGGGAGGCTGAGGTAAGAGAATTGGTTGAACCCGGGAGGCAGAGGTTTTTTAACGAGCCAAGATTGTGCCACTGCATTCCAGCCCTGGAGACAGAGCGAGACTCCATCTCAAAAAAAAAAAAAAAAAAAGAAAAAAAAAAAGCTCCAAGGCTGCAAAATGGTCACAGTGCAAAATAGTCACAGGGTTAGCCTAAATGTCTTGAGCACTTACTACACTCCAGGATTGTTCTAAGTGCTTCATAAATATTCATATGTCTATTCTCACAACAACTGTATGAGACAGGCACATTTAATTCTCATTTTACAGGAGAGGGGACTTGCGCAGGAAGAAATTCTCTGGCTAAGTTCACACAGTGGGGAAAGAACAAAACCAGAATTCAAACCCAGGTGGCCTACTGCTGAGCCATGTTCTCAGCAAAGACATCCTCTCGTACCCTGCAGAGTGTTCGGCAAACAGGGAGTGGTCATATTAGCCGGGCCACGTGGAGCCATTGCATGGGGACAGGGCGTATAAAGGACAGAGCAAGAGCTTTGCCGTCAAACGGCCCGAGAGTGCATTATTCCCCCTGACAGGGAAACCTCCTAAGCCTCAGTGTGCTCAGTGTAAACACGGGAATAATGGTACCCCCCACACAGGGATGCTGTGAAGATTCACCAAATAATATCTACAAAGTGATGTTCATTAAACCAAGGCTGGAAAGATACAGGTTGTAAGAACTGAGCGTTTTTTTTTTTTTTCTTTGAGACAGGGGTCTCACTCTGTCACCCAGGCTGGGGTGCAGTGGTGTGATCTTGGCTCACCGCAGCTTTCGCCTCTGGGCTCAAGCCATCTTTCCACCTCAGCCTCCTGAGTGGCGGCGATCACAGACACGTGCTACCGCATCCAGCTAATTTTTGTGTTTTTGGTGGAGATGGGGTTCCACCATGATGTCCAGGCTGGTCTTGAACTCCTGAGCTCAAGCGATCTGCTGGCCTTGGCCTCCCAAAATGCTGGGATTAAAGGCATGAGCCACTGCAGCCGGCACACTGAGGATTTTAAAGAGCGGGCTACAAAACTGAGGCTGGTCGTTTAGAAACTTGGCAGAGATGGTGCTGGGGCAGGGACAGCCTAAGGCAGGACGGGAGGCAGGAGCGATTGCAAGTTCGTCCCTGTCACTGTAAGGGAGGAGAACCCATGTGTTTTTCTGTTTTCCCTGCCTGGGATCCTAACTCTGCTATGCTTCTTCAACCAGGTTCTTCCCAACAGAGTGACCCTAGCCCTGGCCCTGGCCTTGAACTGTTCTCTAGACTTATTTTCAGCCTTTCACTTGGTAATCCAACGGTATTAAACTATACGGTCAGAAAAGGACTGCCAGGCATGTGGGTTTAGTTTGTGTGTGCAGATCAGGAACGGAGGAAGAGAGGGTTACTGTTTGATAGTCCTTAAGAAGAAAGCGTCTGTTCTAAGTACAACGTGGGAGCTGCCCAGAACATGCCCAAAGCTTCCAGAAAAGGCACTGGGGACGCTCTGCAAATCTGCCTTCCTTCTCCCTCTCCCCTACCTCCTCCTAACTCCCACCTCCCTAACACGATCCTCCAAGGTCTTGAGGGCAAAAGGCAGTGAGGAATAGCAGAATTTCCAAAAGGGCCAAGAGTTTGTGGAAGAGTCTACCTGTATGATTAGGGACATTTATTTTATTTTTCTTTATGTATTTTTGAGACAGGGTCTTGCTGTGTCCCCCAGGCTGGAGTGCAGTGGCGGGATCACGGCTCACTGCAGCTGTGCCTTTCACAGCTCAAGGAAGCCTCCTGCTTCAGCCTCCCAAGTAGCTGAGACTACAAGCACATGTCACCAGACCTGGTTATTTTATTTTATTTTATTTTTTAATTTTTAGTAGAGACAAGGTCTCACTGTGTTGGCTAGACTGGTCTCTAACTCCTGAGCTCAAGTGATCCTCCTGCCTCGGCCTCCCAAAGTGCTGGAATTACAGGCATGAGCCACCATACCCGACAGTTTTTGTTACGTAAGTCTATGTGAACATCTTCCTCTACTATTAAAACTTAAATTTTAAACTGATGTTTACAAGTTATTCTCCCCACCTCATTCATTTTTTATTTTTTTTTCCACAAGCCTGGCAACCAAACCTCAGCCAGGTTAACTGACTTATTAGTAACAGTTCAAGATTCAAACCCAGGTTGGTCTGACCCCAGAATCTAAGCTTATAACTGCTACTCTGCTAAACTCCTTATAAGATGGTATTTTGTTAGAGGTACATCTATTCCCAGTTGTTTAGAATGATTATATTTTCTTTTAAGCAAATCCAAATGCTTTTTATTGTTGGCGATGGTGATGGTAGCTCCGTGCAATGCTTGGAAAAGCCAACCTTGAAAATCTGGATCTGTGACACCTCCTCTCTCTTTGCAGTTAGACAGGCAGGAATTCAAATCCTGATTCACCAGCTGTATAATCTGGCAAGTCACTCAACCCCTTTGCTCCTCAGCCTTTTTATCTATTAAATGGGTATAATAATACCCACCTTGGAGTGTAAATTAGTTCAATCTTTGTGGAAGACAGTGTGGCGATTCCTCAAGGATCTAGAAATAGAACTATCTCTTTTTGACCCATCAATCCTATTACTGGGTATATACCCAAAGGATTATAAATTATTCTATTACAAAGACACATGCACATGTATGTTTATTGCAGTGCTGTTTACAATAGCAAAGTCTTGGAACCACCCCAAATGCCCATCAGTGATAGACTGGATAAAGAGAATGTGGCACATATATATGCCATGGAATACTATGCAGCCATAAAAAAGGATGAGTTCATGTCCTTTGCAGGGACATGGAACTGGAAACCATCATTCTCAGCAAACTCACACAATAACAAAAAACCCAACACTGCATCTTCTCACTCATAAGTGGGTGTTGAACAATGAGAACACATGGACACAGGGAGGGGAACATCACATACTGGAGCCTGTTGGGGGGTGGGGTGGGGGGTTAGGGGAGAGATAGCAGGGGTAGGGGAAGGATAACGTTAAGAGAAATATCTAATGTAGATGACGTGGGGATGGCTGCAGCAAACCACCATGGCACGTGTATACCTGTGTAACAAACCTGCTCATTCTGCACATGTACCCCAGAACTTAAAGTATAATAAAAATATCCACCTTGCTGGATGACTGGTAAGATTTGAGATAATGAATGCTGAGCACCTGGCATGGAGCAGGGTCTAGATAAAAAGCAGCTGCTGTAATTAGCAGGGTCTAGATTACGTCTGCAAAATGTCACTGGTGAAGCTCTCCTCTTTTTGGCAGTGAAAGTTTCCACCGTTTGTTGTCACTGTTTGCGAGGCAGGCTGCCCGGGAGACTGGCTGCCCCACCCAGATTCTGTTATTGCATCTTCATGCCTCCCTAGCACAGTCGGCTGCTCGAGCCAGCAGTGGGCAAGACCATTGTCTTCCACATTTGTCATCAGGCTTGATGGATAGTATTCCCAAGTTAATGCCATAAATGCTGTTTGGAAATTACAAGCCCATGCTGCTGGTGGTCCAGCCAAAAGAAAAAAAAAAACATTAATTTATAATCATGCATATAAATTTCATAGATAGTATTATTATCATTCAGGGCTTGAGTTATGGTGCGTATGGGGAGTGGCTAGTGGAACCGAAAACCATGTCGCTGTAACTCAGTGTAATTCCGACGACAATAGTTATATCTATCACTTTGTTATAAATCAATCGATATCTTGTGTTAACTGAGCAGGCCTCACCTCCCCAGCTGCAGAGGGGGAATGGCAGAGAAGCTTTGGAGCTTTGTTTGAGGTGTTGGCCACGCTGACTCACGCCGACGGGAAGGCAAAAAACAGATGCTTTGGGAAATTCTTGCATGGACTCCAAATGCCTTGGTCCACTGGACAATGTATCCCAATGTATTGGAATCTACAAGCATTTTAAAAAATGAATGACACACCTGTGTCTTTAAAGATAGGTCTTTTGCTTGCATTTTGTCTAAGAAGACTACGTTTTCAGAACTGGAATTATTTACTAATTGAAGATAGGATACTGATTGAAATGGCATCAATCCCAGAAGAGCCAGTAAGCATTTGAAGCCCTCTCTAAATGCTGTGAATCAGGCAGTATATCTTTCCTGTTAATCTATATTGGTTCCCTCCCAAAGGCAATTGACCCTGGGGAAAGGTAAAACAGAAGAATCTGAGTACCACTGACCTAGCATGTAACTGGCTTTGAAAGTGCACTGCTGGGGAGAAGAATGTGGAAATATCACAGGAGCAATAGCTTGCGGAGAAAAGACGATGGTTTGAAGTCAGTGGAAAGTAATTTTGCCAAGTGCAGAGTTATCTAGTTAACCTATTGTTCAATCTAATGAAAAAGCAGGGCTATTCTGGAGTGTGTTACACTATGTAGTTTGTCAATTACCCAATCAGGGGGCATTGCTCATTCAGCCAGGATTGAGGGCAATACCCATACTATTTTATTACTATGAAGCCTCAACTTGGCATATTTTTATATAGACTATAGGGTGTTTAATAGCCATGCAAAACTAGGACTTTTTCATTCTTTCTGGCCTAAGTCCACTGTCAGTGGACTAGATTAGTTTTTGTCACTGCAATTAGGATGTTACAATATGCAGTTTTAAACTTATAAATGTGTGGTGAGGTAGAGGGTGTAGAGTTATGATGGTCCCTCGATTTTAAAAAGGCAGGAACAGGTGATCCTTTTGTGAGGAAGACAACCTGAGAGGTTAGGGCAGCTGTCTACTAAAAGTTTAGAAGGTGCCTTAGAGTCTGTGGGGGAAAAAGTCTCCATTTACAGGCTTCCATATGTACCCTAAAATCTCCTTCACCCCCATAGAATTCCAGCACTTAATAGAAATAAGAGTGCATTTGAAAAGCCTCTTAGGAAAAGCTCTGTTAAATCCATGTTAACATAAAACCAACTTAAAATCATCCTTGTTTTAAAATTTAATCTAAAATTTTATTTTTAATTTAGAAAGTTCGCACTAAGGTAAGGCCGGCCAACCATCCCGTTTACACATATCATTTCAGAGCATACTTAATATATAACTGCTGTTAATCACTGGGAGTCCTACAAGCTGTTATTAACTGAAAAATGCATCTATTCTGGTTCTTCTGTTTTAAAGAATGTAGTACACATTTCCATAATAAAGCATTTCCCCTTTTGTGCCTGTGATAGGCTGTTCAGTGGTGTCAAATATTTTTTGACTTTGATAAAAACGTATTGGGGGTCAAGATCATCTCTTAATAGTTCACGCTTCTATTTAATAACCTGCCTCAATGTCAAAAGACACCCCCATCCTCTTCCAGTCCCAGGAAGTATTATGCACTGCTATCCCATCTTCAGATGTACATCAGACATGTCCATGCTATTCCATATTCGGTCCATTCCAGAGAAAGGCTAAGGGAGACAGAGGGTACAGATCTTGTTAGGTGCAGCCTCTGACACTATCACTATCAATTGTCTTTTGCCGGGGCTGATCATCACCTCAATTATCTAGTGTCCAGCCTACCTGATAGGTTTTTGCAAACTATAACTCTTCCGACGATGAGCATGGAATAATGACAACCAGGGGCAAATGGGCAGAATACAAAAGAGATAAACCCAGAAGTGAAATACCTAAGTCGTCTCCACATATAGACATACAATATGCTTTCAGTAACAAGTGATTCAACATAATGTATAGCCAGTGGTTTTTTGCAGGCTTATTGAGATTATGCTAATATGCTACGTAAATTAGATACAGCTGTTAGCTTAACTGTTTTCCCCATGTTATCATTTCAATGAAAACATACCCAACATTTAAAAATATTGCCATATATCAAATGAACATAAATATATAGAATTTTCCCTCAAATCATTGCATTTGTAATTTATGGTAAAAACCATTTTAAAGTTAAATAAGGTTACTTTGTTTAAGAGAAGATATATTTTTCTAAATGATTCCAATTGAAATTCAATTTCAAACTGAAATCATGAATCAAAGAGAAAGTCAAATACACTGGTAGAGTATGCTGGGGATCATAGCAAAATGCATTGTTAGCCATCATGTTTCCACACAACATGAGAAAATAGATTTTAGTACAATATTAATTGAAGTTTTGCCAGTGTGTGGTTCAGGAGGTTAATTTGAAAAGAATACATTAGCAATATATTTAAAACATTTAAATAAATTAAAATTATGCTTCACACATCAATAACGCAGTTGTTAAATAATATTTTTATTCTATGTAAATCCCATCCATTCATCTCGGTTGTATAATAAATGACCATAATTACAGAGCTTCATTGGGAGGAAGGTCATTGGTAATCCTGTAATTCCTCATTGGTGTAAAGAGAGAAAACAGAACTGTTTGTGATGAATGTATTCAACCTTTGCATACTTTGGTACTTTGGACCATGCATTAAAGTGCAGTCAGAAATTAAGTTCTTCACTTCCACAGCATTTTTAATCTGCTGTGTTGAATTTTTTTTTTTTTTTTTTTTTTTTTTTTTTTTTAACTAGGGCCTTCTTGAAGTGCTTCTTTTTGGTCTACACACACACACACACACACACACACACACACACACCCCAAATTCAGGCTGTCCTATGACACATAAATCCAATTTGAAGTCTTTTCTCTAGAAATAATTTCCTTAATTTTCAGTACTTCTTTTTACTTCTAAGGGGAAACGTGATCTTCACAATCCTCTCACACTGCAGCATTCTAAATGTGAACACAAGTTCTCAGCCTTGTTTCTAGATGAGCTCTTCTCTCTGCAGATCTCTATTTTCAGGTCACCAGGGAAGGATTTAGTAAATTTTTTTCCCTTGAAGAATCTTTGGCTATAACCTGGAAGATCTTTGGTTCTAACCTGGTTCCCAGTCTCCTTTAATGCAAGGACACAACCTGTTTTTCCTAGAGGGACTGAAGATACAGAGAAGTGAATGTGAACGTTAAAAGTAATGGACCAGTGACAAATAAATTACAGAGAAGATAACAAATTAAGACATTAACAAAGATAGCTCTGGCTTAATTTCTCTGTAGGCCCTGTGTCCTTCTAACCCTAGAGGCTGTGCATTTTTCTGTCCTTTCTAGGAGCAGACAACGCCTGGGCTTTGCATATGGAAATAAGAACAAATGACTTTTAATTCCTAATGAGAAAAATATCAAAGTGAGCAGTATTCCCTATGTGTGCCATAAGGGGCTTGTAATTGAAAGGTCTGCGGAAGAAAGGGTTCCAAGCAGAGGGAATTCCTTTTAATGAAGCTTGGATTTAGTCCCATTATTCTAATAAAGTGTAATCAATTGGTGCTGACAATCTGAAGGTCTAGTTCAACCTCTGATTAGATCTTGGTTGTTTTTAAGTCCACGGGCAGGAGAAAGGGAAACACAAGTTAATAGGCTTTTGGGTCAGTGATCCACACTTCCTGAAGCAAACTGGAGTTCGAAGGAGGGCAATTTGGAAGCTGTCTTAGCAAAAATCTAAAGCAAGGCTCTGGCTGTCCAGGGGGAACCGGGCCCTCAGCACTCCCCAAGACATGCTTCGAGCCGATTCTACTCTTAATCCAATTTACTCAGCCGAATAAGTCCCACTGCTTCAGCTTGCCAACAAATTAAAATCCAGCTTCATAAAAACACCTTGAATTTGGAAGGTATTGGCTGGCCCACTAGACTTGAAACTTCATTTATTCTGGCTAACTTCTCAATTATCTTCCCAGCAGTGGAGATGTGTAAAAGTGCAAAAATCAATAGGGTTCTATTCCCATTCTATTGGAAAGGGAAAAATTAATGAGATAGGACACTCTCTTAATCAGAAATAAATGTTTTAATTCAGATAATGACATAGTTTTCCCTCGCTGAAGGATGACAAATGCCGGGCTGCGCCCCCAGCAGAAGCAGTTTCAATTTTATTGTAAATATAAAAGGTATTGATCGGTGAGATGTACAAACCCCATTGCTTACAAAAGCCATTCAGGGGGACTGGGAAAACTATTAAGCACTGGGTCAGAAATCAATAAACAACACTGAAATGTAGCAGAGGTCGCCCTGGGCTTTGTGGCATCTTTGAAAGCCAAGTGGCAGGAATAGTGACAGAAATGTCTCTTGTGGAACAATGTTGGGGATGAAGAGGGTCAGATGTTTAATCTCTTCTGTGCTTTGACAGGTCCTGGGAACAGAACTAATGTAGTCTTTCACTGCTGTCTTTGATTTAAATACATGCTGATTCATCCCCTTGCTGACAACTGTATTTATTGGCTTCGGGGTGCCTAAATGGATTGGCAGGGGAGGAATCGGGGCATATTTGTGAAGACAGAGCAGTTGTGTTTATGCAAATGGGTCACACCTTGAGTCCCCTTCTCTCCTTTCAGGAAGAAATAAACAGATACCAAAACTTCTTTTCATCACACCGAGAGTTGGGTGTACAGTTTACCACGCGGAATCTCCTATTAGAGCAATTACAAGGACGATGATAGAGCATTAAGTATTTTTTTTTTAACAGCTGACTCAATGTAATAGTTCTCCTTTTGGGGTTTTAATTTTAATACTTGCTTTAAATTCCAATGTAGTTGGTGCTTTCTTCCCTCCAGTCCTTTATTAGGGGTGGGCATATTCAACAGTCTCTAGACCACCCTCCTTTCACATCTGGTATTTGGGGGCAAATAGATTATAATCAATCATCATTTTCCCCCAACCCATCCCCTACCCCCTAAGGTGGTTTTGAAACTAGACGAGGTAACTCAGATTAGAGACCATCCTTACGTTTTGAATGGAATTGGGTTGAAGCTTTAAATAACATGAAGATACTCATTGAGCTAAAACACAGCTTTTATTGCTGAAAATGCCAGGCAAGAAATATCCAGAGTTGAGAGAAATTGCATAAGGGAAGAGATTCTATGCATGTAGGTGGAATCCAATTTTTCTAATAAGACATTGATTTGAAAGGTTTAAAGCTGAGTATTGAAACTTTTAACAACATCATTTCTGAAGCAGAGACAAAGTCTTCTCTCTCCTCAAAACGCCAGGAGCTGCGCCTTGTGTTGCTGAAGACTGTTCCCCTCTTGACACGGGTATGATTATGAGATTGGTGAGGGTCAGGCTGCCCATCAGTAGGTGAAGTGTTCAGCTGCTGAGGATTTGAGTTTCATCTCACCTCAGGTATTATGTCAGTTTCATGTCATTTTCATCCCTGAGAATGATTTGAGAGCGCTCCTTGTCCCCTGTTATTGCGGTCACTTGACCTCAGATGTAACTTCTGTCGAATACCATCATTTTAACAAAGTCGAGGAGTTGCACATCCCTAGCCAAAGCTGACCTTGCTAGACTGCAGCTCCCCAATTGGCTCTGATGGCAGATTTTACTGCCCCCTCCATTCCCAACAAATGAATGTTAAGGCCTCAATGAATTGGTTCACATTGGAAGTTAGAGGTTTTCATTGCCGTGAGCATTTAAAAAATTTAATCCCCCTCCCCTCTTTGTATTTGGTCCATCGTACTGGTGTTTTTCTTTTTACATGTGGATGTTCAAACATGGAAAACTACTTTCTGCTTTAAAGCAATATTCTGACCCCCTCAAATGGCCATTCTACAATTGCCACCTAAACTAGCGATGACATATCTTGATTTCCTGTCTGGAAGATGGGTTCCCTCTTCCCTCACAATCTGTTGCCTCCCTGTCCCTTGTTTCTTGTGCTTTTAGCATTTTAAAGTTATTCTTAAATTTACAACAAGAGGAAAAGTAATTGGGCCATCATGATTTTCAAAAGCCCTCTAACTGGAATACATTTCCTCATTTCTGGGCCCTCGGGCTAGTTCTAGAGAATTGATAGCCTCACGGTGAAAGGAAGTTTCTTTCCAACAGCTCGTATCATAGAAGAAGCTGCCGGCTTAAGAAAGTGTAGGGAGATTATCTCAGGTTACATGACAAGAGTGAGACACAGAACAGGGACCAGAATCTTTGCTTTCCAAGTTCTTTCCTTGCTATAGCCACACCCAACACCGGTGCCAAACTGCGCCTGAAGCTTAAAAGTCCTGCTCACTCTCACCATACTGCATGGGCATATTAAGAGTGCCTAGAATGGTGCCTGGCATCTAGAACAGGGTTGGCAAACTTTGTATGTAAAGGGGCCAGATTGTACAACTTTTAGATATTACTGGCCACATATGGTCTCTGCCATACATTTGTGTGTGTGTGTGCGGTGTGTATGTGTGTGGGTTCATAAGACCTTTAAATATGTAAAATCCATTCTTGGCTTCTGGGCTGCACAAAACCATGTTGCAGGTAAATGTGGCTGGTGGGCCACAGTTTTTTGACTGATCTATGAACAGGAAAATGCCTAATATATGTTAGTTGATTGTAAGATAAATGTGGGGATTATCTGTTCACTTTAGGATCAGATAAAACGGTTTTAGTGGAAGTACTTCCCACCCAAAGGCACTTGATAAATGTTAGTAATTATCACCTCCTGGGAGCCTAGATCAATTGTAGAGTTAGAGCATGGTCCAATGACCCACTGGTTCCATGTTTGAGAAGCACACCCCGCTGAGCCAATGTTACCTAAATCATAGGTTTCCATTTTCTTGACGAACCGTACGGAATTGCTGCTGTTAGACCATTTTTCATGTACAAGAATGGCCAACTCTGTGGTTCAGCCTAACATGGTCTTCCCACAGCACCTAAACAAGATAATATATGAATGTCAGGCTAAGAGATTTGCTGCTTTGAGTTAGGTAATGTAAGTGATTGTCTTCTCATCTAGGGACATGGCATGAAGAAGTCAAGTCCATTCCCTATATCATGGGGTCAGCTAAGATCGGGACCTGAGGGCCTTGTCACTAGCTTGCCTTCTACACTACAAAAATAGAATTTGGCAGCACCCTGGGGCACTCCACCTCTCCCTCTCCACCCAGTCCAGGCTGTCTTTCCACCTCTGTCATCAATATCTAGCTTTATAGTAGGTGTCTGTTTGGATGCTGGGATGTGGAGGCAGAAGTCTGGGAATGGAAATAAAATTAGTGACATTTGGGAAATCCGTGCAAATTATGGCCACAGCTCCTTTGCACATGGCAGGTCTATAGTTGCTTTAACGATCTGACTTCTGGATTATACAACTTATAAATGATCTGGCTTCTGGATTTATACAACTTATAAATAAGGAGGAGACCCCAGGCTGGTCCCAACAGCTAACTGAAGCCTGTTCTCATCCCCTGAATCAGATTGTCCCTGTGGACTCCCCCTTATTTCATTGATGTCATTTCAAAGAACAAATCCTTATTTATTTATTTATTTTTTTTTGAAACGGAGTTTCACTCTTGTTACCCAGGCTGGAGTGCAATGGTGCGATCTCGGCTCATCGCAACCTCCGCCTCCTGGATTCAGGCAATTCTCCTGCCTCAGCCTCCCGAGTAGCTGGGATTACAGGCACGTGCCACCATGCCCAGCTAATTTTTTGTATTTTTAGTAGAGACGGGGTTTCACCATGTTGACAGGATGGTCTCAATCTTTTGATCTCGTGATCCACCCGCCTCGGCCTCCCAAAGTGCTGGGATTACAGGCGTGAGCCACTGCGCCCGGCTCAAATCCTTATGGTTTTAAGAATCTTTCCTCTAAGACATTAGAAAGATTTTCCAGACCCTATCATTTGGAGAACTCTAAGACTCTTTAAAGATTATGCATTCAATTTATGTTTATTTGGTACCTATAAGGTGCTAGGTGCTCTCCAATCCAAATTAGTATTCTTCAACCCAACTGAGCTTTAACACAAGTTCTTCAATACAAGAGTATTGTGTCGGTCACCTGCATTTCTGACTTTCCCACCACCTTGTCTTTCTTGTGTTTATCTTGTGCAACAATAAACTATCGGTCCTCTTGGGGCTTACATTCCAGAGTGAAGAACAGACAATAAACAAATAAGCAGGAAAACCATCTGGTGGCTCGATGATGATTAGCTCTCTAGAGATAAGCATGGAAAGAGGCAAGGAGTGAGAGTTACAAGGGGCTTCCATAATCAAGTGACAATTGAGCCAGACTCTGAAGGATGATGGGGGAGCCACGCAGGTATCTGCCCAGGGTACAGCACGTGGTGGGGTGTGCGATTGCCTGGGCTGTTCAGGGAGCAGCCAAGAGACACGTGTTTAGAGCACAGTGAACCAGGGGGTCAGGTAGTAGTTGAGATAGGAGGGGTTGCAGAGGCCAGATTCTGGGGGGTCTCACAGGTGATTTTCTCAAAACAATGTTTCCTTTGTTCACTGCGGGATCCCCCAGTGCCTAGCCAGCTCCTTGGCACTTCGAGTAGACCCTCAGTAAATATCTAAAAACAGTGTATGCACAAGCCACAAAAATGGGTGTAGAAAGGCTTGAATAACTTGGACACAATAGTGGAAGGTTGCCCCTTAAGACAGCACTTCTAATTTCAGTTTGTGTTTTCTAGCTCAATGCAAAATTTACAGAGATAGCAGAATAAACAGAACCAAGACTTCTATCTCATAACTTAGTGTATCCTGCTTTCTTTGAACAGATCTGTTATCTTTTCTATAATTAAATTCTTTTTGGGTTTTCTCTTTGGGTTGGAGGGATTCTCCTTTTGGTTCTGATGCCCTGCTCATATTTTGGATAGGTTCCTACCTGTTCTTCCAGACTGGGTTCAGGACCAGTCTCCTCTGCAGTGTGAGTTGCATTATAATCTACAAGACACAATTTGGCACCTGAGTTCCAGCATCATATGCCTTTGTCTAATGGAATCGTGGGCCTCAATGTCCTCTTTCCTCAGTGAGGTTATCATCTCTCTCGGGGCTGGGCAATGTCTCATGCTTCTTGCACATTCCAGCAACAAACCCATGTGGCTGCCATAAATACTGCCAACTGATTTTGATAAACTCTATGCGTGTATGTGTGTGTGTTAGGAAAAATAGTTTAGACTTAATCCTCTCTGGAACCAAGAAAACAGAATACATTAACTTTCATAATACCTTTCATTTCCTCCGTACTCGCTGTGCTCCCGGTGTCTGATCTGTCTTGTCAGGCGGAGAGCCTTGTGGGAAACAGCATTTGTTCTTTTGGGGAAGCAGTAAGGTACGGCAGGAAGAGCACTGACTTTGGTTTCAGAAGCTTGGTTTGAATCCCAACTCCTAATCATGTTTTGTTTTTGAGACAGGGTTCTGCTCTGTCACACAGGTTGGAGTGCAGTAGCAAGATCTCAGCTCATTGCTGCTTTGACCTCTGTGGCTCAAGTAATCCTCCAACTTCAGCTTCCCATGTAGCTGGGACTATAGGTTCATATCACCATGCCTGGCTAGCTTTCATTAGAGACAGGGGGTCTCACTACATTACCCAGGCTGGTCTTGAACTCCTGGCCCCAAGTGATCCTCCTGCCTCAGCTTCCCAAAGTGCTGGGATTAAAGGCATGAGCCAGCATATCCAGCCCTCAGTTGTTCTGTCTTGGGTAAGTATCTTTGCTTCCTTTAATCCCTGTTTTCTCTTCAGAATGGGGATGGTTATTACCTCTCAGGAGTGTTGCAAGAACTGAAAAAATAATGTATGTAAGACAGTCCCTGGCATTTTGTATTTAACAAATCACAGGTATTGCTAAAGGAATAATGAAAAATGGAAATCACAGCAAAGTTTTAAAAATTAACTTAACTATTATTTTTGTTCCTTGACACTCTATCTTCCTGAGAAGATAAATTAGGAGTTGGTATTAACCATCTAGAAACTTGTTTAAGCGGTTTTCTGGAAGCCATTGGGAGGGGTGGGGTGAAGCATTTGAAAGATAGGGATTGGCTTGGGGAAAATACAGTTTTAGAAAACTGGGTGCATTTGGATCACAGCCAGTTCATTAAGACTGAAGGTTCACTGCGGAAAGGACCCGGTCAGGGCCAAGGCAGCAGAAGCGGGCAGCAGCCACATGCTGAAGGGCCTGGAGCTTCCTGCTAAGAAGATGGGATTTTATCCAGGAGGCAGTGGGGGAGGGCACTGAAGGAGTGTGTCGGTCACCTGCGTTTCTGACTTTCCCACCACCTTGTCTTTCTTGTGTTTATCTTGTGCAACAATAAACTATCGGAAGTTATCACACTTCTATAGTAGGTCTAAGAACACACATATGATATTGACTTTTGTCAAAATGGGGAGCATTAGCCGGGTGCAGTGGCTTACGCCTGCAGTCCCAGCGCTTTGGGAAGCCGAGGCAGGTGGGTCACTTGAGCTCAGGAGTTTGAGACCAGCGTGGCCAACATGGCATAACCCCGTCTCCACTAAAAATACTAACAATTAGCCGGTGGGGGCAGCACACGCCTATAATTCCAGCTACTAGGGCAGCTGAGGCAGGACAATCGCTTGAACCCAGGAGGTGGAGGTTGCAGTGAGCCGAGATTATGCCTCTGCACTCCAGCTTGGGTGACAGAGTGAGACTCTGTCTTTAAAATAATAGAAAGGGGGAGCATTTGTATAAAAGCAACAACATAATTTTAGTATTCATGTTCTTTGATATAACGTTATATTTTAAATGTCATAGAATCATGAAATAGAATGCTAGAGATGAAAAGGGATTCAAGAAATACCCACTCGCCAATACCTTACCAGAAGGTAAGACCGAGGCCCAAGAAATTCACCCTGTTCCAGTCGGAGGACATGACAGGGGCTTTGTAATTGCTCTTTATCACACACTGTTCTGTTTCAGGCATTGTGCTGGGCGCTGCATCTACATTGCCTTTCACTCACAGCAATCTGGATGAAAAGGATTGTATCACCCATAGTATAGAGGAGTAAACTGAGGTGCACATACATCGAGAACACACAGCTGATTAAGTGGTTGTGATCAAATTCACTTTTATCTACATCTAAAGCCTAAGTTCTTATCACGGTCCCACATGGTAACATATTAAATAGAAATGGGACCTCAAGTCAGCACTCTTCTCTTCCAGCCACGGTTTCCACCTGTCAACCTTCTCCAAAGTTGAGTCCTAATGTAAGCCAGGCCAGCACTGGGTTGGCTGTATCATGTTGACCCACAAAGAATTGCTTTTATTGTCTTGCCCTTCGGTGGGCTGTTAATGCCGCAAATTTCTACTAAGGAATAGTCCTGTACAGAAGGCATCACTTATGTGGGCATTTTATTGGAATGCTCCATTTCATCACAGAGTACCCTCGTTATGAGGAACCCTGGGTGAAATTCCTGTCTTTCTCTGTTCAGGATTGACTGGGTTTCTCCTAAGAACTTGGCCTGTGGGCATATTGTTTCCTGGTTGCTGTAAATGCTGTGAGTGATCAGATTTTTCCTTTTTGCACTGATCGTTAGAGCTCTCTGATCCCAATGTGAGTCCCACCCATGGTGAATGGACAGAACTTCATATTATGCTTTGATGTGTTTCAGTCTCATTCCTGGCTCAGTTTCAGGTTCAGAGTCCTACACCTTTTTTTTTTTGTCATCAATTTCTAATTTATTTTTCCCTGATCTAATGTAAATAATCTGACAAGGAACCTTGAATTGTTTTCAGAACAAGGTGAGGTATAAATATTTAAACAGAAAATTTAATTCCTTGTTGAATCTCCAAACCTTTTTGTAAAACCTGGTAACAGACTCAACCTGCCCAATATTCCTGTCGATCTTGGCATAAGGAATAAGAAGCTAAGTTATAAACTCCTTACACAGACCAGTCACCCTGGGAACACTGCAGGACTCAGGTGGGGACATCCAGGAGATGGAACGGTTCCCCACTGTCCCGTCCAAATGAACTAGGATGCTGTATCCATCCTACCTAATTAAGGAGTGCTTGAACACAGGGCCTTTTTCTTGATTTACAAACCCTCCTCCTCATCATTTATAGTGCACTGATATGTGAAGGCAGGGAGGAGAGACACTTAAGGGAAGATGGGTATTTCCTCAGATGACATTGGTGAGGGCAAGTGTGACCTTCACACAAGCATCTCCGCTCAGATAGCTTGTTAAGAGTTAGGCGGCAGCGGATGGAACATGCTGTACTTATTGACAAAGCACTGATATTATCCGGATTGGTACAGAAATTCAAGGACAGGACATAGATCAAGTGAGTCCAGTAGCGTGTCTTTAACACTTGCTAAAAGGTAAGCCTGCTGCTAGTTTTGATGCATATGAAACTGTTTCCTCTTCAACCATAATACAACTCCTCAGAAAGCTCACCATTTTAATGATCGCAATGATCACATCATTACTTCCTATTCCTAAATTTAGGTGTCCTGTTCTTCCCTCACACCCCAGTGCCAGTCCATATCATTGCCAACTGGCTATTTTTTTTACAAAGATGTCTCCTACCACTCAAAGTCAAGCTATCCCAAATCGTACCAACTCCTCCATCTCAATTTCCAACACCCAGACTTTTCTTCATTTTTTCCTTCATCACTAGTCTCATATACCTAGTCTTGTCAGTTTTCCAATAGAGTTCTGCTCATACCCTCTCTCTCTTCACACTTCTGTATGTTCCAGACCTTCATCACTACCCACTCTTCACTGTGCCAGGCACTGTCGTTATCTAAATGTGTCCCCACTCGCTCCCAGTAGACTGCAAATTCCTCAAGTGCATTCATTTTGGATCTCTGGTGCTTAACACAGATGCAACATTGAGACTCAGTAAGTGTCTGCTGACTGCATGAAGAAATGAATACATAGATCACTACCTGTATTAGTCTGTTCTCATGCTGCTAATGAAGACATACCTGAGACTGGGTAATTTCTATATGTATATGAGGTTTAATAAATTCCCTGTTCCACGTGGCTTGGTACTGAAGGTGAAAGGCATGTCTTACATGGCAGCAGGCAAGTGAGAGAAAAAGAGTCAGATGAAAGGGATTTCTCCTTATAAAACCATCAGAGCTTGTTTGACTTACTGACTACCACGAGAACAGTATGGGGGAAACTTCCCCCATGATTCAGTTATCTCCCACGGATCCCTCTCACAACACATGGGGATTATGGTGGAAAATTACGTTGGGTAGGAAAAGTCAAATTACACAGGACTTTGAAAGCCAGGTGGAGCAGTTTGAACTTGACCCAGATAGAACTGGTCTTCAGTAACAGAGGGGGGATAGTACATACTTCTCAGTGTTTGGGAAATCGAGGGAAAACACATATAATACAAAGCAGCCAAAATAAAGCTACCACTGTAGATTCTCAAAGATGGTAAAGTCATTACTTTTAATGTTTTGTTTGTGCACGTCTTTACTCTTACCTAGATAAAAAGCTGCTTGATGGTACGGGCCACAGGTGATCTTTTTCTTTTTATTTATTTCTTTTTTTTTTTTAAGATGGAGTCTTTCACTGTTCCCTAGGCTGGAGTGCGGTGGCACGACCTGGGCTCACTGCAAACTTCATCTCCTGGGTTCAAGTTATTCTCCTGCCTCACCATCCCGAGTAGCTGGGATTACAGGCATGCACCACCACACTGAACTAATTTTTGTATTTTTAGTAGAGACAGGGTTGCACCATGTTGGCCAGAATGGTCTTGAAGTCCTAACCTCAAGTGATCTGCCCACCTTGGCCTCCCAAAGTGCTGGGATTGCAGGCATAAACCACCGTGCCTGGCCCTTTTCTTTCTTTTTTTAAAAAGATTTGTGGTATTTACAATGGCTAAGAGTGTGACCCTTAGGTCTGGTAGGCACAGCTTGGGTGTCCTCTCTACAAGCTCAGAAAATGTAGGCACAAGTCTCTCCACCTCGTTGTGCCTCAATTTCCTCATTGGTAATTTTGGTTTAAGAATAATAACTACCTAACAGATTACTGTCAGGAAATAGTATATATAATGTGCCTGCCACATTACTCTACAAAATTACTTTTGTGCCTGCCTCAAAGTAATTTTGAATAAACAGTAATTCCTATTAATTTTGAATTAATAGTAATAGTAGTAAATAGTAATAGTAATAGTTACATAGTAGTTATACTAATTAGTACCATAATACTATAGTAGCTATACTAATATAATAGTTACTACTCATACTTGTTACTTGTGATATTTTTAGCCTGAAGGGAAATTTCTTTTAGAAGTCAGGGTTAGAAATAGCTTCATTGCTCTTGATGGACTGCTGCTTCCCATCTCTATATAAACTGGGTTTCTCCAGCTGCCGGGAAGCTCAAAATTTAACTTGAAGTTTAATCATAGCAGCTGTGTAGACCCAATATTAGAAAATACATTTGATTTCTCCTTCTTCTAGTTGTATTTCCTACTCCATCTCTGTTTCTGTACTTCACTAGTCTTGTAAGCTGCCGCCTCTCCAAGCACTTCTCTTTCAGGCATTGCTTCCCACCCTCTTCTTGGTCATGGTCCCCTTGACTGCACCCTCTCTCTGATAAATCTACATGTGAGTCCTAACCCCCTCCCCTACAATTTTGCATCTAATTTTAGGATACTCCTCGGCTTCCCGACGTCCTCTCCAACTAAGAGCCCCTGATTTAGGTGGTGACTGGATAAAATAAAAGGGAGAGAAGACAGGACGAGGTGGGGCAGGAGTGGAGGGATTAGGAAAAAATATCACAAAACCTTAACACTGGAAGAAGCCTGTGAGTCATTCACGCGACTTCCCTCAGGGCTGGGACGCTAGAACACCTGCTGCTAAGGAAATAATAGCTCTGCCTCCCCGTGCCCCTGGGGGAGGCTCCTGCTCCCAGAACAGCCCACTGCGGAACTGGCAGCCCTCCCTGGCGGAATGCCTCTCCTTCCTCTGCTCAGTCGGCCACCTTGTCCCCTACAGGATCACGCACACATCTGCAGGCACCCCTTCAGCTACCGGAAGACTGTTCTCATGGTTGCTAGAGCCTTCTTTTCTCTAGAGCAAAACAGCTGCCATGCCTTCAGTCCTGATTTGGTTTGGTCCACACCTTCTGCGGAATCTGCTTTTCTTTTCTTTTCTTTTCTTTTCTTTTTTGAGACGGAGTTTCGCTCTTGTTACCCAGGCTGGAGTGCAATGGCGTGATCTCGGCTCACCGCAACCTCCGCCTACTGGGCTCCGGCAATTCTCCTGTCTCAGCCTCCTGGGCAGCTGGGATTACAGGCACGCGCCACCATGCCCAGCTAATGTTTTGTATTTTTAGTAGAGACGGGGTTTCACCGTGTTGACCAGGTTGGTCTCGATCTCTTGACCTCGTGATCCACCCACCTCGGCCTCCCAAAGTGCTGGGATTACAGGCGTGAGCCACCGCGTCCGGCCATGGAATCTGCTTTTCAAAGCTGCCCTCCTCTCGTTGGGGTGGAGCTCAGGAGCCATATTTATACCATGTCCCTCCACCCCCACCCCCATCCCCTAACCCATGGCTGATGGAATCCAGGAGAACTCTGAACTTAGATAAGAGGCCAATCATACATTCTTTGCTGGACATTTGGAATTGGATTCAGGGACACTAGTTTCTGCTGGTCTTTTGAATAGAAAGATGTAACCCTGCTGGCTCCTCTATGCTTTCCGAGGTGTGACGCTTTATCTGCGTAGTGGAGAAAGCCAAGAGTAAAGCAGGTGCAGAGGAAGAGGCACAGAAGAGAGTGCGGGCGGCGCTGGAGAGGGAAAGAGAAAAGAGAGTAATTGCCGTTTCTGGACAGCTCTCCAGCTCCTGGTTCCATTCTTCTTTCCATCTTGGCTGCTCTTTCGTGTTCCATCAAATACCCCCATGACCTTGTAATAAATGCCCCTTTTTGGTTTAAACCAGTTGAAGTGAGTTTCTGTTAAGTGCAAAGGCAGTCACCTCCTCTCCTCTCCTTTCTCCTCCTCCCCAACCCTCCCTTCCTCTCTTCTTTTTTTTTTGTTTTTGAGACGGAGTTTCACTCTTGTTACCCAGGCTGGAGTGCAATGGCGCGATCTCGGCTCACCGCAACCTCCGCCTCCTGGGTTCAAGCAATTCTCCTGCCTCAGCCTCCCAAGTAGCTGGGATTACAGGCACACGCCACCATGCCCAGCTGATTTTTTATATTTTTAGTAGAGACGGGGTTTCACCATGTTGACCGGGATGGTCTCGATCTCTCGACCTCGTGATCCACCCGCCTCGGCCTCCCAAAGTGCTAGGATTACAGGCTTGAGCCACCGCGCCCGGCCCCTTCCTCTCTTCTTATTTCTCCTCCCCATAATTCTTGTGTCCTCATGGCCTTCATTTCTTTCTGTGCCTTTCCACCGTCCACATTTGCCTTGCTGCAGATCGAATCTCTCCAGCTATTTAATCCCGAAGCTCTGCTTCCCTTTTGAATAGGGAAGCCTGGTCTCTCATTCCAACCTCACTCTCTATAAGGCAAAAAACTTCTTTTCCATTAAACCTCCCTCGCTGGCCACTGAGATCAATCAGTCCTGACCTCTGTCATTGTCCGAGATCCCTACATGTTGTGATCCCCTCTCCAACCATGGCCTCAAGATCTGCCTGTTTCCTCCTAATCCCAACAGCTACGTGGTTGCCCTTGTTCATGATTACTGGGAAGTTGTCCTCCCTAGCCTGTTGGCTAGCAGCTTCCTCCACCTACTGTCACTTTACAGTGCTTCCAAAAAATGATGCTTCTAAACAAGATGCTGCCCGATCCGCGTAAACCTGATGAAGAAGGCTGTATCCCATTACTCAGCTCTCATCACTTTAAGCTTCTCGGGGGATGTTTGTGCTCTGATGCACTTATGATTAGAAAGAGTGGAAGAATCACTGTCCTGGTCAACCACCTTCAATGCCTCCCTGTTTTCCTCAGGATGAATTTCAAGCTTCTTCGTTTGACAGTCAAAGTTTTTCCACATCCTGATCTCTGCCAACATTTTTTTACAGACCCTCCTCTCAAGCCAGACCGTCTACCCATTGTTTTCAGATTTCACTTTGGGTTTTCTCACCTCTGAGCTATGCATTCACTGATTCATGAGGCACATATTTGCTGTGGTACCAGGCACTGGGGATGAAACCCTGAAAAAGAGTCTGCTGTCAAACGTGTTTTCACCCCATGCCAGTCTGGAATGTTTTTTATCTCTAGGCCATTCCTTTGTACTAAATTCTACCCATCTTTCAAATTCCCACTAACCTCCATCTCTTCCCCAGTCACCTCTGCCTGAAATGATCCCTCTCTCTCTCTCTTTTTTTTTTTTTTTTGAGACAGAGTCTCGCTCTGCCACTCAGGCTGGAATGCAGTGGTGCCATCTCGGCTCACTGCCATCTCCACCTCCCGGGTTCAAGTGATTCTCCTGCCTCAGCCTCCTGAGTAGCTGGGAGTACAGGTGCATGCCACCACACCTGGCTAATTTTTAGTATTTTTAGTAGAGATGGGGTTTCACCATGTTAGCCAGGATGGTCTCGATCTCCTGACTGCGTGACTCCGCTGCCACAGCCTCCCAAAGTGCTGGGATTACAGGCGTGAGCCACAGTGCCTGGCTGAAATGACCTCTCTTAAACTTCTGTTTGCCTTTTCATTTGTATTCTAATGTTACTCAGCACTTAACATCTGGATTTGAATCTGCACACTATGTCTCCTGCACTGGATTTCAGATCCTTGAAAAGCAGTGTCTACTTTCTGCCTCAGCTGCCCGTGGGCCCTTGCACAGAGGAGGAGCTAAATAAATGCATGGGATTTATTGCTGCAGCTTAGAGTCAAATTTCCTTAAAACAACCACAGGTGAATGTGGATATGCATTTGCCTTTCAGTTGACTAACCTGATTTGGTGCGTCCACTGGTTCAACATCCGTATGTTTAAAATCAACCACGTCATTCATGCTACAATATGGAAGAACCTTGAAAACATACTGTATGAAATAAGGCAGCCACCAAAGGATAAATATGGTATGATTCCACTTATATGAAGTACCTCAAGTAGTCAAATTTATAGGGACAGAAACTAGAATGGTGGTCACCACGGGCTGGGGGAAGGGAGAATGGGGAGTTAATGTTTAATGGGCATAGAGTTCCAGTTGAGGAAGAAGAACACTTTCTTTCTGGTTGTACAACATGTGAATGTACTTAATGTCACTGAATGGTAATGCTTAAAATGGCAAATTTTATGTTATGTAGATTTTGCCACAATAAAAAAAGAAATCAAGCTGGTTCTAGGCTTTGAAAGAGTGTGGTCTGTGTCTCCCGCTTCCCTGGGCTCCTCCCATCACCTCCCGTTTCTAGTCATTTAGTAGCACAGAATAAATACTCAGGGAAGTGAAGTGCATGGCATTATTTCCTTGGAATTGAGAAGGAAAATTAGACGGGGAATCCTTGAAAATGCTTTATACACTTCTCACGTTTCACCTTGTCGCTGTCTCTTCAGAATGTGAGTGGAAAAAAGTGTCAAACCTCAAAGCCAACGAGAGAAGGAGTTTTCTGAGCTCAGATGAAGAAATCTGCAAAATTAGGAAATAATGTTTGTGCCATTTCTGGAAGCTCTGGACAGGCTCGGTTCACCTCCAAGTGATTTACCTGTGGCTCTCGATGATTATTTACTTGGCTATTCAGTTCAAGACAATCACGGGAATGTACGGCCCATAAATTAGAATAGCTATGAAACACAGGCTGCCTTTATGTTGAAACATAACTTTTGCAGTTTTTTTTTTTTTTTTCACAAAGGGAAAATACATTTAATATACAGGCTCCGAGTGATCACTGTTCTTACTGCCTCCGTTTTAATATCAGAGTTCAGATCGGCTCTCCTGCCTGTCCTAGGTCTTTGCCCTTGCGGCTGATAAAGCGACAGGAACAGATAGTTCGCTGAAACTGAGCCATGCTGGGGAGCTCTGAGGCCGCTCTGTTTTGCTTCTTCTGCCACCTCCCAACCACGGTCCCATCCCCCCAGGTTTGGTCGCTTCATTGTTCTGGGGGGCTTTTCATGGCAAGTGAACATGGAAGTGGGGTCAACTATGTGAGTAGGGAGAAAACCATGGACCTGAAGCTGGGCCCACTGGCTCTGAGTCCTGGCTCCACCGTGCACCAGTACTGACCCGAGGGGGACTTCATCGTACACATCTATCAGGTGGGGCTAAGAACACCCCGTCCTTGAGTTCTCATGAGGAATAGAAACAAGGAATAGCTGCACAGGGCCTGGCATCGGATAAACAGCTGTAAAGATATCAAAATGATCGCTTTTAAGTAGTCTGCGCTTTTTTTGGGGAATGGAGGAGGCTAAAATCGAACATAGGCAAGAAATCAGACGAAAGGAAGATTGAGTGGGATGGCACCATCTAGTAAGGATAAACGCGTACAAATATAATCTATGAAAAAAGAATTTTTAAACACCTAGTAAGAGTGGAGGAAAAGCGGAAGCTGAGGGTCTGCACAAGTCAGGAGCACAGACAACTCAGGTGGACACCAGGGGATCGACGGGGCGCCAAAGGTCCCTCTGAGGTCTGGGCTGGCGCTGATGAGTGAAGAAACAACAGTTCTAAAGTTTGGAAGCATGAGCTGGTGGCTACAGGCAAGTATCTGGGCTCTACTGCTTCTAGTGCTAAGGGGAGAGCACACTGGAGCACTGACTCTGGAGCCACACTGCCTGGGTTTTACTCTTGCCTCCGTCCTTAGTCGCTGTGCAACCTTGAGCAAGTTACTTAACCTCTCTGTGCTCTCATTCCTTGGAAAACAGAGATAATAATAATACCACTCTTAAGGTTGTTG